>NW_007248055.1:179581-214133 GCF_000164805.1 Carlito syrichta
TTGGAGTCTCACTCTGTCGCCCAGACTGGAGTGCAGTGGCCGCTCCCGGCCACCGCAGCCTCGACCTGCTGGGCTCCGGCGATCCTTCCGCCTCAGCCTTCCAAGTAGCCGGAATTACAGGCATGTGCTACCATGCCCGGCTAATTTTTTTTATTTATTGTAGAGATGAGGTCTCGCTGCCCAGGCGGGTCTCGAACCCACGGGCTCAGGCAATCCACTCACCTCAGCCTCCCAAAGGCGCGGGATTACAGGCTGAGCCACCGAGCCCGGCAAATCCTGATTCTTATCTGTAGGAAGTTGATTGAGAGCAGATTCATAATTTGGTGCTTATTTTAAATATTTTAAAGTTCAACTTAAGACCTAATGCGCTGAAATTTTATTTAAATTAATTTTTAGGGTTTTTTTATTAATACTAAGGCTTTGAAATTAATCAAAATGATTAGTTTAGCTCTTGATTTACATTCAATAGAAAAAAATTAATAAACACAAATAGTCACTAAGTCATAAAATTTCTTTCACTGAATTAAATGAGCCACCCTTAGGTGTGACTCTTAAAAGATCTAAACTTTGATTAATGAGTATATCACTTTAGACTAATGATAAGTAATATGTGGTAAAGTTAACTCCAAGTTAAGTTGCTTCCAGTCATGTAGGAAGTTCATAGGTTCAATTTCACTTTAAAATGTTTTCATAGGTCTTGTAATTTATTCCAAGGAAGCTTTGATCATTTAAATGGCTGTTTTCTTGGCTTTTCCTTTATTCTCCACATTTCAACTCTTGCTCATTTATTATAAAGGTAACCCAAATGCTCCCAGTGCTTCTCAAAAATGTATTTCAATTCACTACTTAAAACGTACAACGTTTTATAACCTGTTTGACAATTTTTCATTCAATTAGCTTTTAGTAATCAGTACTAGTAATAGATCATAGAGGCTCAAAGGTGGGAGAAATAAATTCTGCAAGGCTTAAAGTTAACGTAACTTGATCTAGGCATCATGAAACTTTAACATAAAAGATAGCTTAGAGCCGGCCTCGGTAGCTCAGCCTGTAATTCCGCGCTTTGGGAGGCTGAGGTGAGTGGATTGCCTGAGTCCGCGGGTTCGAGACCCGCCTGGGCAACTTGGCGAGACCTCATCTCTACAATAAACCAAAAAATCAGCCGGGCATGGTAGCGCGTGCCTGTCCTTCCAGCTACTCGGAAGGCTGAGGCGGAAGGATCACCGGAGCCCAGCAGGTCGAGGCTGCGGTGGCCGGGAGCGGCCACTGCACTCCAGTCTGGGTGACAGAGTGAAACTCCAACTCAAAAAAAAAACAAAAAAAGATAGTTTAGCTTTTCCACTGTTCTTTAAATATTTCCTTTCTTTCTCAACACTTAAATTTTCCAAGATATTAAAAGATAAATATATGAGTATATATATGAATTTTTAACCAGAAAATTTATGATGCAACTTTAGCATCAACTAATTTTTGTTAGGCAGATTGTATTTCTGGTGGCACCTATTTAGTTCCTTCACATAACATTTATGAGGGACCCAAGAGTTCTACAGTTCCTAGAATTTCATGGGTTACAGAGGCATTAGAGAGATGGCACCCAAAGAAATGTGTTTAATTAGGCATTTTAATCTCTGTTTTGACATGTCTTTTCTCAGAAGCATTTAATGTATTATTTTATCTCTCTCTTTCTAGCTGTAAAATAATAAACAAATATACTGGCTCTTAAGACATGTTAATACAGTAGTGATTTGTTTAAATTACATAAAATGTCATCTATATATGAAGTTTGCATAGTTTTGGAACTGAGCCATTAGGCACATATTTTGTGCTTCTGAAAATAAGAATGCTCCGTGGCTTAGAATGATACTGTATTGGCTAATTGTCCCTCTTATAAAATGTCCAATACATACAACAGATTTATTATAGGGTTTTTAAAAAAACTTCATATGAGTGTTCACTTCAGCAGCACATACACTAAAACTGAATGATACAATGAAGATTAGCATGGCCCTTATGCAAGGAGGAAGCAATCTATATTTTTCAAAGTTACAGTTAGATAGAAGGAATAAGTTCTGGTGTTTTATCGCACAGTAGGGTGACTATAGTCAACAATAATATGATTTTATATGTCACAATAGATAGAAGAGAAGATTCTGAATATTCTAAGCACAAAGAAATTATAAATATTTGAGGTCATGGATTTGCTAATTACTCTGATTTGATAATTGCACATTGTGTACATGAATCAAAAAAGCACATTGTATCCCATGGATATATACAAATATTATGAGTCAATTAAAATTAAAATTAAACTTTACAAAATTTGCATATGAGCAAATGCTATATGTAGGTGAAAATAGGCAACTGCTATTGTGATGATAAGGCAGCACAGAAAAAAAAACCTATCTGCTTTAAAATATTTTCCCTCAGCTGGGCTCGGTGGCTCAGCCTGTAATCCCAGCACTTTGGGAGGCCGAGGCGAGTGGATTGCCTGAGCCCACGGATTCGAGACCAGCCCAGGCAACTTGGCAAGACCTCATCTCTACAATAAATCAAAAATTAGCCGGGCATGGTAGCGTATACCTATAGTTCTGGCTACTTAGAAGGCTGAGGCGGCAGGATCACGGGAGCCCAGCAGGTCGTCGCTGGGGTGGCCGTGAGCATGCCACTGCACTCCAGCCTGGGTAACAGAGTGAGACTCCAACTCAAAAAAGCAATTTTTTAAAAATAATAAAACAAAATATTTTCCCTCTAATCTGCCTTTGGAATAAGACACCATCTTCAGATATTTCTATGACAATCAATGAAGTACTATAGTAGATAATATACCAGGATCATTGTATTACATGAAACAGTCATGCCCATTATTATCCATTCAGAATCTAGCAAGGCCATGAAGGAATGGGACACAGTGAGACAGTGAGACAGTGAGACATTTTGAAAAGCTGAAGATGATATGAGGTAATGAGACATTCCGTCGGGGGGGAAGGGGATGGGGTAGGTGGGGAAACTCCAGGTAGCAGGAGGACAGCTGAAGGGTGGAAACACCCAAGGGAGCAAGCTCTGAAGGAAAACCTGAGATTTTTTCAGGGATACGCTTGCCTCCAATGTTGGCCTAGGGTTGGACCCAAGAGACACAAAAGAGAAAGTAATGTAGTCTTATAATTTTCAAATAAAGCCAAATTTTGCATGTAAGCTCTTCTGAAGTATTTTGTTCTTTATGACACAGGAAAAACATAGGATGACTGTGCAGACATCACTGATACTGAGGCTAAGAATTTTGCATTTCCCTGTGTTATTTAAGCCATATGTTTAAACTCTTGCTCATCTCCTAAGAATTGAAAATGAAAACGAATTATCACTGTAATGTGCTGTATACATACAAATTAGTTTTACTGTGATTCTAGAACTTAAAAATGAAGCCATTTTTTTCCTCATAATTACTCTTGATATTTTGCCACTGACCCACTTTACCTAGAAATCAAATCCAAATGCAGCATTTAAAAATCAGATTTAAGTGCATTTTAAACAAATGGGATAGAAGTAAAAATAACTCATTAGGCTATTTGACAGAGTTCACTCGTAGGCCTTCTTTCACTTCTAATCTATCTCTAAACTTCCCCTTTATTTGGTTTGCTTTATTCAACACATGCTATTTTAGTTCCATATAAAATAGAGTATTATTTTTATCAACAACTAACTTTTTCCTCTTAATAAAAAACAAAATGTACCACTCCATGTTTTATTATGTTCACATTTATATATGTTTTATCATTTTTAATAGAGAAACACTCAATGACTTCAGAATAAATTTTAGAGCATTGGTTCAGTGTTTATTTCACTTTTGATTGTTAGGCATAATTATTTGGATTTTATTGCTTTTCTCTTTTTTCATAAAATTTTCATTCTCCATCAAAAACATTTGGCCTTTTATAACCTAGCCATAGCAAACAATAAAGGAATATCCTTTAGTCTGAGACAAAAAACTTTGATAAAAATAATTTGTCAATTGCCTCTGTAATCGTATTATGTCAGGGCCCTAGTATTAAAGAGCTGTCTTATAGCTGGTAATTTGAATAGCTCATTAGTTTCTCTAAAAACAAGGGCTTTTAATCTCTTCTTGTAGGTTAAGAGATTCTTATGGTTTAAATATATTTTGGAAATTTGTTCCAACAGCTAAATTGAAGATGTCTGATATTTTCAATTACGTAAAGCATTTATGATTTTAAGCTCCCGGCAGAAGCCTGCTGCTGAAGGAGAAAAAAAATTAAGAGCTGTTAGTCAGAAAGACACTTATGTAAGAACTGTCACATTGGTCATTGGTTTGAAAGCAGGAAGTCCTATATTTTAGGATCAAGGCTTTATGGAATCTTTATTGAGCATTTTCCCCTCTCAGAGCTGAGACAAATGGCTGATGAGGGAAATCTTGAGAATGTTCACAGCTTTTCTCTTTCATTCTGCTGCAGCCCGGAAGATGGTGAGATCCATCCAGAAATCTGTCGTCTTTATATCCAGCTGCAGTGCTGCTTAGAAATGTATACAACAGAGATGCTAAAATCCATATGTCTGCTGGGGTCTCTTCAGTTTCATCGAAAAGGTATCTACATTTAATATATTGCCAGAAACACTGAGGAATTTTAAACAAAAACAAATCTTTGGCAAAGTGTCCATATATACTATTTTCCCATCTATACACGGTTAGGATAGACTTAAGTGTTCAGGAAATGATTGATATATAAATTAATAAGTCTATATCAGCACCATCTAAGTGCCTAAGAACACTAATTGTTCTGAATAGAAATTATGATAGAAACAGTTTTCAGATTTATTATCTTATCATTTGTGAAGATGATTTTCATTAGAATCAGCATAAGAAGCAAAAATGTATAATGATCTTACTAGGAAGTAATACTATTCAAGAGTGCTGCTATTCTCCTAAATGAATTAAGTTGCAAGAAGACAGATGACAGTGTCCCAAAGACTTAAAAATATTAGGAACGCAACAAACAATAGAGAGGCATATTAGTAATAGATACTCTCTTTCCCTGGCCTAAACCTAAAGAGAATATATTGGCTCAAATGACTGTACCCTCCAGAGGTAGCTGTGGCTTCAGCGTGGTTTGATTAGACTTCCGACTCTCATTCTGAATGATGCACTGCCTTCTGGGTGTTGACTTTACCCTCAAGCTGGCTTCCCTCACATAGCAAACTGATTGCAACAGTTCCAGTCTTTACATCTGCACACCCTGGGGGGGTCCTTCAAGAGACAGAATTTCTCTTAACTATAGAGCAAAATTCCTGACCTTATTCTGATTGGACCAGGTCTGGCCTAAACCAATCATGATAGAGGGGTGGAATCCCACCATCTGGTTAAAGTATTCAAGGTCCATTCCTAGAGCTAGGGGTGAAGTCAGTCCCACCTAATCCAGTTATTACAAGAAGGAAAAGGATAGAATGGGATAGATAATGGGGAGGAAGATTAAAGTTTCCATTACCAGAGGATTCAACCTATATTTTCTTTATTAATTCATTGAACAGTAATTTACTAGGAAACTCTGATTATAAACAATTTGTGCTTGAGCTCAGGAGAATGGTGGAGGTAGGGAGTGTGCATAGAAGATAATTTTTGACAATGATTTAAATTCAGAGGTAGGAAGGGTTAATGAACTTAGGAAAACTCCGGAAAAATCTTAGAGTTCTGAAGCTAGGGTTCAGTAGAGAAGGGAAAAAAAAACAGTATTTCAGGTGAAGAAGCAGTTAAAGATTTGAAATCAAATAAGCATTGCAATTTGAGCGTGCTAAAGAACATGATGAAATACTTGTAAAAATCAAATCTTATCTCTCTATATATGTATGCATATAACAGGACTAAAAACAAGATTATGCCACATTGCTCTGGAGATAGGAGAATATCTTTATCAATATATGAGCACTATATCTTTTTCCTTTTTTTCCTTCTAAAGGCTGATCTTTCAAGGGTTTCCATCCTTACTTCTGTTATTAATACAAGTGAGATTAGCTCCTTGACATTCCTAATGCCTGATCAGAAAATTGCCTACTCAGACATAATATCCAAACAGGTGTCATTGGCTTGATAGCTCTCTCTCCCTCTCTCTCTCTCTCTCTCTCTCTCTCTCTCCCTCTCTCCCTCTCCCACCTTCCCTCTCTCTCACACACACACACACGTATACGCACGCACACATGCACACACACACACATTCACATATAAACACTCATACAGACATACAGAGTAATATGTTTATTCTTTTTAATGATTGAGTAGACCGGACATACTGGTAGTTTTACTCCCCCAGGTATCTTCGGTATCTTCTTTGCTGATGGCGTGTCCTTAAAGCACAGTGACCTTCATTCTCACTCCCTCTCTAATTTTTTGGTTTGCAACCTGTCTTCACTGTCAGTCTCTGCTCTGCTTTCTTCCCTGTCTCGTTTTAAAAATTAAATATAACACCTGCCCTCTGCTCTAGTACCTCAACTTCTATGTGCCACTCTTAAAAGGAAAATACCTGATAACAACTTTGGTTTCTCCCCCATGCAGGATTAAGTCTCCACTTGGATTTCTATCTTCTTCTAAAATCATTGTGACTTAGTGTGTAATCCTTAGAAAATCTGTTTCATAATTATCCAAGATGCTGCATAAACATGCAGCCTCCTGGATCTTATCCAAAGACCTATTGAATTTAAATCTCTGGGAGCACTCCAGGTGATTCTGAAACACAATGAAGATTAAGAACTGCTGCTCTACCCATTGAAGCAAAAAAAAAAAAAAAAAAAAAAAAAGAATCACACCCCCAACGCCATATGAATAAAAAGAAAAACTTCCAAGCTGTTCTTTTGCTACTCTCTACTACCCTACGTTCATGCTTTCAACATCACTTGACGCTTTCTTCTTTTTCCCCCACGCTGATGAAAAGCAATTACAAAAGGGGTAGGTGCCTCTGATGAGTGTGAGCTGTGATGGCTCATATAGCACATTTTCTCCGTGAACCATTGACATGACCATTGAAATAGGCTGTGGTTCTTAAATTTTAGTAGTCCCTGAACTAACAGCATCAGCATTCAAATCATTTGTTAGAAATGCAAATTTTAGTTTCCCTTTCCAGACCCACTAAATCAGAAACTCCTCTAAAATGAATTTCTTTTGCTACTGGGGAAAAAAAAAACAAAACAATTTATTGGGATTTTTTTCAACCAAATGTATTTGTAACTTTCTGATTCCCATCTGTAATCCTCAAACCATATTTCTTTACTCTTTTCGGAAGTATGTGTGTACCATTACACTCCTGGCAAGACTCTTGTGTTTCCAGAATGTAAGTCCAAGAGCTAACTGCCCTATGGATTGTTGTCTTTGTCCTGGTACCAGTAAAGTTGAGGCAATGAAGAGGAGACTTCTTTATTGGTGAGAAATTCTCATTTAATCTAGGAGTAAAGAAAATAGTAATATGTAGTGTTAAAAACTATATTGAAGATGGAGATAAGTTACTAGCACTAGGCATGAGGGAAAATGTCACTAAACCAGAGAAATAAAGCATTAGAAAACATATGCATGAAAATGTATACTAGACAAATTTCCTGAAAGAAATAAAATACTGGCTCTTGGGAAGAGATGATTCTATTAAAGAAATCATTTTTAAATTTTAAATTTTCTTTATTTGTATGATACATCTTGTCTATGTCTTTATTTCCACCATTCATATCTTTATTACACCTAAGGATTATATATTATTATTTTGGACTCCAAGTTTGTTTTTACTGTGTTCCAGTTCATATTCCTACCATCAAGATAACATAGAGAATGTCAGCTGGAGTCACTAGATTTTGTTCTTTCTTTGGTATCATTAGAAACTGTAGAGTAGCCTGTCTGTGCCCAGAAGCCTCCAGCTAATATATAAGTATTTAAAAATTGCTGCTGACTCCTTGGGAGACCCTGGCTAAAACAAAAGGAATATTTGACTCCAGTGACCATGGATTGACAGAAATCAGTTGAGGAAGAAGTAGGTCTACAGACCACAGCACAAGAGTCTTTAAAAAGTTTAAGAGAAGAGTTGGGCAAATTAAGAGACATAACATGTGATTGGTCCTGGAAGCTTGGAGTCCCTATACATACAAGTAGACAGAGAGGAGTCAGCAAGCCTGAGAAGACTTACAACAGCTTTGGAGGAAAAGGCAAATGAATGCTTCATCTTCATAAAAACAGAAAATGTACATAAAATATAAGTATGTATTTATATAACATATACATGCCATATCTTAGCAAAAGGGACCATTTATCCACTAGAAAGAAGTCTGTCAACTGAGATTTAAGATGCCAGACTAATATTACAAAACAATTTACTCTTTATTCAAACAGTGGCACCTCTGGTGTGGCCTTGGGCTAGGGAACAAATCTATCTGGATGACTTCACTAAACCCTTCCTCTGAGAAATCAAATAGTCTCCAGAGTCCTAGGGGAATGTGATTCCCATTCTGACCTGCAACATCAAAATCTCCCGTCTAGGATCTCTATCTGGTTTGTTTCTTTTAATGCTATAATAAAAATTGGTATTTGAATAATATTCAAGTAAGCTAAATTCTTTTCCCTCTGTGTAAGTGCTCGAGGTTTGCCACTCTCCTCTTCATTAGCATTGCTTTTCCATCAAGGAAAGGAAATGGATTGCAACTGAGTCACTAAACTTGGCTCTCTATGAGAGTCTCTGGTCAATTTTTGGTTAAGATTAGATACTGAAACCAAGTTGTTTCACAGTTATCTGTACATTTGTTTTTTGTTTATCTATCTCCTTGTCTGCTACCCGAAGTTCAGACTGCACTGTATATCTCCCTTAGTTTTACTATTGTGCTGAGTAGTCATGACAGGAGTTTACTCTCTGAGAGAAAGGGCACACAAGGTCACTACAGGGGTTATGAGTATAGTTTCTTTCTGAGAAAAATAAGCCTCAGGTACTTTTAAATCTCCTGCAGAGGGCTTGAATTTGGTAATGAAGGTGATCTTTCTCTCTCAATTAGGCAAATTATAGGTATCCTTAGTCGTTAACAATATCTCCAATGGATCTTCATGTTTGTTTCATGCGTCAGGCTTCTGAATTTTTGCTGTCTCATAAGTCTGATTGGTACAATCTACTTGGAAATCTTTTATACTTTGTAAGACCATGCTGTTTCCAAAGAAATGAAGAAAAGCATTACTAAAGTGATTTTATTTTTTATAGCCAACAAAATGAGAGTAAATTACAGTGACGTGAGGTCAAATTCACATTGAATAAAGGCTACTGGGTTATATCAGGTAGAGAGTGGCTCTGAAAAACTGTGTTTGTATTACAGATGGAAATAATATTAGTCATCTTGTATAGTTTCATATTCTAATACTTTAAGTTGTAGATCGGAGCATTACTTGACAAAGTCTAATTTCTATGCTTATAGTGAAAAATAGTTGTTCTCACTTCTCTGAGGTTAGTTATGTAGGAAATCCTTTTCCATTACTGAGTCCACATGGCACAATGACCACTAATGCCTGTTTTCTGCCACTGGATGAAATGAGATTACAGGTTTCATTCACTTTGTGGGCAGAGAGTGGAGCCAGGTTTCTAAGGGAACTGGATGGTCTTACTATTTTAACCATGGCTTGCCTCTCTCTCACCTTTTTTCCCCCATGCAATCAGTTATAGCCACATTCCCATTCTGAAAGGAGCAGAGATGACAGAACACTCCAGTCCAGCTTCTTTATATGTGAACTTCCCCTCTCCATATTTGCTCTCAGTTCACCTTGCTCAGTCAGTGGTCCTCCCTGACTCTGCTTGCCCCTCCACCACAGCTTACAGCAAAATTGTCCCTAAATCTTTTGAGAGTAATCCATCCTCCCTTCTTCTTCCTAAGATAAGATGGGTTCTTTCCCTCAAATGTGCCAACATGATAATTACAGAGATTTTTAAAAATGCAGAAAAGATATAATCACAAAAGAGAAAGGATAGAGAAATGTTAAAAGTTGAAAAATCTTAATTTAGAATCTACTGTGAGCTGAGAGCTCAATATGTGCTAATGAGTAATTAATGAACCACCATCCAGCAAAATACAGGATGAACTCAAGACAAAGACGAGACTATGAGCAGCGAGAACGCCAGTATATTCAGCATCATATTAAGAAACGTAAAGGAAATGACCCACACCAATAAAAAAAAAGCAACAAAGCCGGGCTCAGTGGCTCAGCCTGTCATCCCGCACCTTTGGGAGGCTGAGGTAAGTGAATTGCCTGAGCCCGCGGGTTCGAGACCCGCCTGGGCAGCCAGACCTCATCTCTACAATAAATCAAAAAATCAGCCGGGCATGGTAGCGCGTGCCTGTAGTTCCGGCTACTCGGAAGGCTGAGGCGGAAAGATCGCCGGAGCCCAGCAGGTCGAGGCTGCGGTGGCCGGGAGCGGCCACTGCACTCCAGTCTGGGCGACAGAGTGAGACTCCAACTCAAAAAAAAAAAAAAAAAAAAAGCAACATAAAGACAGAAATAGAATATAGCCACAAAGACCTTATTTTCTAATGTAATGAGGCAATTGACTCCAAAATAGAACAGTGAGTTAGAAGAAGTAAAGTAGAATAAATCTTAAACTAGACTATGATTCAAATTCTGAGTAAACATGCATTCATTCTCTGAACAAATATTTATTGAGCATCTATTATATGTAAGGCATTGTTCTAGGTGCTAGGTGATTGCAACAATTAAGACTGAGGAGGTTCTGGCCGGCTCAGTGGCTCAGCCTGTAATCCCAGCACTTTGGGAGGCCAAGGTGAGTGGATTGCCTGAGCCCGGGGGTTCGAGACCAGCCCAGACAACTTGGTGAGACCTCGTCTCTACAATAAAATAAAAAGTTCGCCAGGCATGGTAGCATGAGCCTGTAGTTCCAGCTACTTGGAAGGCTGGGGTGGAAGGATCGCTGGAACCCAGCAGGTTGACGCTGGAGTGACCGTGAGCGGTGCCACTGCACTCCAGCCTGGGCAGTGAAGTGAGACTCCAACTCAAAAAAAAAAAAAAAAAGACTGAGAAGGCTCTTGATCTTATGAAGTATGTATTCTAGTGCAGAGAGAGAGTGCCTGTGGAGTGAAGAAAGGAAGAGGAAGTATAGGGAGGGGAAGGGAAAAGGAAGAAAGAACAGAAATAATTAAATTTTCTAAAAATCCCAAATATCAGTAAGAGCAATGCAGATGGTTGAAATAGAATGAATGTTGTAATATAAAATGACTGAGTGGCTACTCTAGATGGGATAGTTAAAGTGTTCTGAGGAGATGACATTTAATCTGAGACTTGAATGACAAGAACATTGAACATTGGTATTTGATGTGCAAGACCAGAATAGGCTTGAAGGGTTTAAAGAATATAAACAAAACCAACTTCTGTAATCCAAGAGTAATCTAAAACTCCCTATTACTCTATCTCCATGTCTTCATAGACCTGTGAGTAGGACACTATATTTGTCACAGGATCCATTGTCCTAGCCATTGTCATAGGATAGCAACTTCCACTCACTGAGTAACTTCTATTTGCCAGGTGCTTTATACATGTTATCTAATTTTATCCTCAAGATTATTTTCCCCATTTCACAGATGAAGACTGAGGCTCAATGAGGTAAGTAGCTCAAGGTCACATAGCACATTGGTCCCACTGCTAGGTTTGTGATTGTTCAACTACCCTAGACCATTCCCACTAAGCTGCATTGGAGGAGGTTAGGAGACGATATCAAATGGAGAAATGGAGGATAGTACTATGGTTGGCTGAATTTTATCTACAGATTTGGCTCATTTAATGATTAAAGAGCATATTTCAAAACCACGTTTAGTGGATACAGTTCACTATTTATTTAGTTTCTTACCAAACAACACTAAGTTTAGAAAGCTACTTTTAAGATTGGAGGGAAGGTTGATTCCATCAATCATTTTATGACTTACAAAACATTTTACATTGAGTGAAGAAACTTAATTCTAAGTGATTATTGCATGTAGTAAAAGTAAATAAATAAAATGAAGCATTTATGCAATCTAAAAGTAGCATGATTTAGCCATGGCACCCATTATGGAAAAGCCAGAATTAATTAATTATACAGTAACTACAACTTGCGCATTGTTCTGCCCTATTTAGGATCAAAGTCCCGTAAGCTTTTCCTTTGAATGTCTCTTCCACTGTCTGCTCTTCTTCTGTGTTCCAAGGGGGTCTTTGCTTCTGCTTTCTCTCGCAGCTACACGATGCCACCACAAAGGGTGCTACTCTTGGGGCAGTGATGGGACAACAGTGCCACAAAGAGCACAGAATAGGACATGGGGCAGTGGGGAGGGGATAGCTCTGTATGTCTTCTGAACTGGAAAATGTTTATTTCCCGGTGCATGGAAAGGATGGAGCTTTGTATATGGTACAATTGTTATTTTCTGCCATGCGTTTTATGGCCCTAAGAATATCTTCTTATCATAGTGTAGAAAAGCCTTTGAAACTATTTTTTAATATGGGTAAATGACTAACTGAATGAATATAACTTATTTCTATTTAAACTCATGCTTTTTAGAAACACGAGAGTGTAAAAGTGGATTACTTTAAAAACAGCCTACATTTTTCCAGTCCTTTTCTCAGTGCATGGAGTTAAAAAGCACCTACCCGTATGAAAATACAGGAGAGTTAGGATAACTATTTGGACAAGCAACCTTGAATCTGATGTAAGCCATGTCCATTTTGTTGTTCACATTCAGTCACTGTGAAAACTGTCCTGAAAGCCTGCTCTGTGCTTAGTATCATAGCACAGAGCATGTATGTCAGGAGCACAAAAGACATAGGAAATTTTCCTCTGTCATCAAGGAAACGATAGGGCAGTGATATAGTATTAGCTCACAGAAGACTGATTTGTTTTGATTCCAGGAGAAATTTCCTCAAATGGATAAAATTGCCTTTGCTGGACACTAGAGACCAAACTAAGGACCCCCAAAGAGATACCATCTATGGCAGCACCTCCCATTGTCACTGGCAGACTGAAGACAGGCAGAAAAGCAAGAAGGAATGGAAGGGAAAAAGAAAAAAGGAATAGAGGAAAACACCAACAGAGAAGAAAGAGGATAAAATAAATAAGAGATAATAAAGAAGGCGGTCTCTAGAGTGGGTGTGATAACGGGCTCCCAGCCAATCCTCCGGTGCTAGGGCCTAAGACTTCCAAGGCTGAGGGTATGCTACTGTACTCTTGAGACTGTCCCGCTGTCAGATGTGTTTGTGTTCCTCCTGAACAACCAACCATTTCTCACGAATGTAAGAATAACCAGTCTTCCAATCTGTTATGGGCTTCATGGGTGGTTTCCCTTAACTTTCCCTCAAACATGCCTATTATATTATCCATAAACAAGCCAAAAATACACAGAAGTCCCCAAGGAGCTGAAGGCAAAAAGCTTTGCGAAACTCTAAGGAAAGTGGCCAAGTTTTTGATGTCCTAGTTCTAAACAGTGCTGCTGCAACCAGCCCAGTATGATTTTAAGGTGCTCTAAGGGCTCTCTTCATCCCCTACCCCCATCCTCTCCTGAGCAAATATTTGTTCACTGAGGCCTGAAATTGATTTTTCAGGGGACAGAGTTTTTCATTTCATAATAAGAAATGATTTTAAATGCACATTTACTCCCTTGGGCAATGTACAACATTGACTAGAAGTCACCATTTGGAAGCACATGTTGACCCCTTTTGTAAGAACAGGTCAAGGAGCCCCCTCTGATGTTAGAAAACATGTGCTTCATTCTGAGGACAGCTTCTCAAAGGACAGGAAGCTGAGAATGAAGAACTCAAATTGGCCACTGTCTGGGTTTGTGGAGGCTCTGCTGACTCCTTTGTGTGGCTCGGAAAAACGTCTATGAGCTGACCCTGCTGACCTCTCCAACCTCATAACCCGCTAGCAGGCGGGTTTCCTGCTCATCTCATCTTTCCCCCATACCCTATCCTGTCGAACAGCATCTTGAACTACTTCAAGGAGTCTCAACTTGTAAGTTCTTTCCAGTTTTTCCCTCTGTTTGGAACATACGACCCATCCTACTCTACTCAGCACCCATTCCTTTCACCTTGCCCATTCCTATAAGTCCTGACTTAGATGGGACTTCTACAGGAAACTTTTCCTGCCCTCCAAGTCTGGGTCAATGCCCACCCAATATGTCTCTCAAGCATTTCCATGGCACTGATAATAGCACATGTTACCTTAAGGGGTAGTTTTCTGGTTTTTTGTCTGTTGTCCTCTCTAGACTTTGCTCACTGTTAAGCTTGTTCAGCATTGTATCATCTAGCACAGTGCCTGGAGAAGAGTAAAGTTCCAATGGGTGATTATTGTATAGGTGAGCGAATTGCTTTCATTCTGCATCTATTATCAAAAGAGAGGGAGTGTAATTAGAAGAAAGGTGAATCCAGAGATATGGGACTGTACTTATGTGTATATTTCCCTTCCTACTGAAAAATCTATTGAAATAACAGAAAAACCTAATGAAAAACGTAATGAAAACATAAATCCATATTAGTTCTTATATTTGTCAGGGTAAGGTAACTGCTATATGAGGCAACACCAAATCTCAATGGATTAGAGCAATGAAAGCTCATTATTCACCGATGGCAAAGTTCAGTCCAGAGAAGGAACAGAGTGAGCAATGTTGCTCTTTCCATTTTCTGCATTCATCCAATGGGCAAGGGAAAACAAGAAAGCACGGAGGATTCCATTGTAAGATTTTTAGGGATCAGCCCCAAAGAAACATGTAACACTTCTGCTCATAGTCCATTGGCCATAACTCTGTCACCTGGCCACTTCTAATTACAAGAGGAAAAGAACATAGAGGGTGGAAAACATAGAACAGCCTTCCATTGCCTTGAAAAACAAGGAAAGATGACTTCAACAAACCAGAAATTTTAAGGAATTTCCCAAAGCTAGAAATCAGCTGGGACTGGATTGGTGGAAATAAACAGAGGAAACTATAGCAGATAAGAAACTCAAGAAGAAAAAGAAGAAATTCAAGCAAGAGAAAATTTCTGCAAAAATGAGATCCATTCCAGAGGTACTTCAGACTCAGAGTCAACAAATACAAATCATGAAAAAGGTTGCCGGAACTGTTGTCAGGGAAATTAATGTATGAAATTGCATTGAAAAGCGGGGCTGCCCCACCTTGAGCCGTAGAGACCATCAGGGCTTGCCCCAGGAGGAAACCTGGAGTGAGTGTCGTCAGGATTGGGCAGCAAAGCAGAAAAGAGTATAAAATAAATCTGAGCCTCCACAAGGACAGCCGCAGAAGGAAAAAAAAGCAAACACATGATTACTGTGTTTTTTCCCAAGGCTAAATTGTTCAGTACATCTCAGTGGAGTAGAAGTTCTATACAGGAAACTTAAAGCAGGCCTAGCGCCAAAAATAGGCAGGGTGCTCAGGTAACTTATCCTTGGAGATGGGAAATTCTTGAACCCAGAATAAATGTTTTATTTGATTTTTTTTTAGATTAGAAAATATAGTTTATTTGGAACGTAAATTAGAGAGAGAGAAAGAGGGGATTGACCTCCCCAAAGTGGGGGAGGGGACCAAAGCCAGGAAATATGGAGACAGCCCTAGCTCAAAGAGCACATGGCCACACCAGAGTCTAGCAACGCAATGGTGGTGATGGTCTGGCAATGGCCAGAATAAATGTTTTAGACACACATTGTCCAGCCACACACCTTTTCTCCACAATCACCAGTAGGCGGATATTGTTATTAGAACAATAGGCAAAAAGAAGTCCTCAAAGACATATCTGAGTAGACATTCAGGCATGACCAGATTTTTAGGAAAAGCCAACACTGTAAAAAGATATATGCTGGGCATAATGGCTTATACCTATAATCCCAGCACTTTGGGAGACCGAGGTGGGAGGAGTGCCCAAGTCCAGGAGTTTGACATCAATGTAAGAAACATAGTGAGACCTTGTCTCTACAATAAATAAAAAATTTAGCTGGGTGTGGTGGCACACACTTGTAGTCCCAGCTACTTGGGAGGCTGAGGTGGAAGGATCACCTGAACCCAGAAGGTCAAGGCTGTGGTGAGCTGTGATCATGCCAGCCTGGGTGACAAAGAGAGATCTTGATTTTAAAAGAGAGGGGGAGATATCAAATGCAAGAAACAAATAACTAATAGTTGAAGAGCAAATTTTAAAAGTGGCAAAAATTTTAATATATATATAATCAATATATTTAAATACATTTATGAGCCTGTTGTATCCATAAGACAATTTTTGTCTGCAACAAAAAAAAGCAGCAGCCAGATTTGTTAGAAATAAAAATGTTATTCATCAAATAAAAACTCAATAGATGGGTTAATTAGTGTTGGGAGAGAATTCTTTTTTGGTCTCTTGCATTCTGCACATCATGCAAAGTGAGGTGCTGACTGTTCTTTGTTTTGTTTTGTTTTGTTTTTTTCTTTTTTTTTTTTTTGAGTCGGAGTCTCACTCTGTCGCCCAGACTGGAGTGCAGTGGCCGCTCCCGGCCACCGCAACCTCGACCTGCTGGGCTCCAGCGATCTTTCCTCCTCAGCCTTCCAAGCAGCCGGAATTACAGGCATGTGCTACCACGCCCGGCTGATTTTTTGATTTATTGTAGAGATGAGGTCTCGCTGCCCAGGCGGGTCGCAAACCCGCGGGCTCAGGCAATCCACTCACCTTGTTCTTTGTTTTAATCTGATTTGTTCATTGATGTTTATGTAACAAATGCCTAGGAAAATACAGACAATGCCTCCTTCCAGTAAAATGAAATATTCCCCTTTGGAGCCAAGGGCAGACATGTTATAAAAGACACAGAACCCCAGAACTCAGGGTTCCTCTCCTGTCACACGCACACTGTGTGTGCAGTTATTGTCTGGCCCTTTTGCATCTTCTATGGGACTTTGGACTCAAAAAACAAGCACAAATGTTGATACTCTTACTCGTGCTATGCTATACATAATAAACTATCTTTATCACTGACCCAGAAATCTCTTGTCTTCTTCTAGTACCCATGAAACTAAAAAAAAAAAAAAAAATCTAATTTGCAAGTAGGGTAAATCTCAAACCCTTCACTGTCTTAACAATTATCATGAGAAAATATTGAGAAACTAAAATGGTGAACTGAAAGATCAAGAGAATGTACTGTCTCAGAATTTATCCTAAAAGATAATTTATGGGGGATAGTTAAGAAATTTGAAAGGTAGATCCAGAGACTCCAGTATAAAATAGGAATTCTGAAAGAACAGAGAGAATTGAGAGAAGTAGATAATCAAGAAAATTTTAAAAACTTTCCCAACCCTAATATATATATATATATATACACATATATATTTGTATATATATTTGTGTTTAAAAGATACTATCTCAATGAATCACTTTGTAGATTACATCATAATTACAGAAGGAAAGGGGTACATTTACAATGGTAAAAGCTGACAGAAATCACTTTAACTAAGCAATTAATAATACTTAGTATTATTAATAATGGGACAGACTGTCTCATGTGCCTTCTGATGTGATGCACCAAGAAGGACACAATATCACATCTATAATATTCTTAACAAAAATGTTTGCTCTGAATCTAGGTACATGGGAACAATCAGACAAATCCAAAAGGAAAGACATTATATAAAACAATAGGTCTGAACTCTTCATTCAAAAATATTCGTGACATTAAAGACAAAAATAAAGGCAAAGATGCTATTCTAAATTTAAAAAGTATAAAGAAACATAACAAAGAAATTTAGTGGATAGTCCTTAACTGGATCCCTCGATTTAAAAAAAAAAAAAGCTATAAAGGGCATTATTGGAACATTTGGGAAAATTTTAATATAGATTATATATTAAATCATAGTAGTGTATCAAATTGTATTGAATCATATGTAATAACAATTTTAAAATTTTGGTGTGATAATTGTTTTAAGGTTACATAGGAAAGCATCATTGTTCTTTAGGAGAAATGTACTGAAATATTTAGGATAAAGTGTTATTTACTTATTTTTGGCGGGGGTTGGAGTTTCACTCCATTGCCCAGACTGTATTGCAGTGGCTGCTCCCAGACACTGCAGCCTCAACCTGCCAGACTCCGGTGATCCTTCCGCCTCAGCCTTCCGAGTAGCCGGAATCACAGGCGCGTGCTACCATGCCCGGCTGATTTTTGATTTATTGTAGAGATGAGGTCTCACTGCCCAGGTGGGTCTCGAACCCGCAGGCTCAGGCAATACACTCACCTCAGCCTCCCAAGGCACGGGATTACAGGCTGAGCCACCGAGCCCGGCTTGCAACCTACTCTTAAATGGTTTATTAAAAGAATTATACATATACTTTTATGTATAAAACATTACATATAATCTTTATATATTTCCAAAATAATAAACTGGAGAAAATAAATGGCAAATGCCAAGAAAAAATAACATGAAAATACCACATACCTAGCCATATTTAGGAGCCATTTTAGAACTTGAATGTTTAAAGATAACAACCTAAAAATTTTTCAGAGTGCCATAAACAGGCTAGATACAAAGCATCCCTAGGTATAGATAGAAGACAAGAGAACAATGTCATCCAATTTCTTAGAAAAACTTAGTTTGAACACAGATTTCTATATCTAGCCAATTAGAGTCTAAGTGTAAGCACAAAGAAAGAGAAGAGAAAATGTATTTTCAGTCATGTAAAAACTAAGAAATTTTGCATTCCACACATCTCTTCTGAAGTAATTAGTCGAGAATATGCTCCCAAAAATGAAAGCTGAATTCAAGAAAGAGGAAGGTACATATGAAATTCAAGAAATAGTGGTATACAAAGAAATTGGGAGCCAAAAATAAACAACATTAGGGATATGGGACAGTTATGAGAAAAAACTATATTCAACTTTATACTATTAAAAATGTATTTAGTGGATGGTCTTCTAAGATGAATGAATTATCAACATTAGCTCAAGAAGAGGAAGTATTTTAAACAAACCATTAGAATTAAACAATACTGAAGAAATAAGCAATGCTTCATCCTTTATTAAATGTCCAAGTCCCACATGGTAGTAATTAATAGCTTCAGTTGCAGTGGATTCAGAAATTTCAATGAAAAACTATCAATGAAGGAGAATTTTTCCTACCAAATACTAAGACCATAATAATTAAAATACCATGGAATTGGCCAAGGATAAACAAAGAAATAAACACAAAATAAATAATGTGTCCAGAAACAAACTCACATTTATATGAGAACTTAATATATTAGAAAGAGCAGTAAAGTCAATAGAAAAGTTTGTAAATAGCATTGGAGCAATTGGCTCTTCATTTAAGCAAAAAAGTTAGATTCTCATATCACACCATATGCAAAATAAATTACAGAGGAATTATAGAGCTGAGCATTTCAAAGCTGTGTAAGTATTAGAAGAAAATCTAGGCAAGACATCATAAAGCCAAAAAACATTTTGAAAGGTGATCAGCTTTGACTATACAAAATTAACTCACAACAAACATTATAAACAAAATTAAAAGACATAATAGGCTGAGAGATATAAGCAGTATATGTGATAACAAATGATCACTTTCCATTTCACGGCGAGAACGCCTGCAAATCAATAGGAAAGACAACTCATTGCTTCAATGGGCAAATGATGTGAACAGGAAATGTAAAGAAGAAATGCAAAGGGTCAATTAACATATGAAAATAAATTTAGTTTCAGTAGTAATAAAGGAAATGAAAAATAAAAGTGCTATGAGATTCTATTTTCCCCCATTAGATTAGCAAAAATTATGTTGATAATATGAACTGCTGGCAAAGGTGTGGGAAAATGGGTCCTCTGGTTTACGGTTGATAAAAGTAAAGTATAAATTAGCATAGGCTTTTCGGAGGCCAACTTGGCAATGCATATTAAAATATAAAATGTATATATGTACACTTTGTCTCAGTATTCAGCTTCAAAGAATCGGTCCTATACGAGTGTTGGATATTGTGGAAAAGCAGAACAATCACAACCTACATTCCTTATTTTGGAATACTACCCCTCCATTAGAACACATTCCATAAGTCAAATGTACTAACATGAAAATATTTCTAAGCCATATTAAAGTAGCAAAATGCATTGTATAACAACATACATAGTATGATTACCTTTTTAAATGCTGTGTATATATTGTGATTCTACTATGTGTAAGGCTTGGTTCTTGGTACTGAGCTTATAGATGAAGAAAACAGATAAAGATCCTGGACATCCAGTGTTTACCTGTGTAGTTTGGAAATGAGAAATGAAGGTGGGGAAAAGGAGGGCAAACAGTAAGCCAATAAGCAAATACGTAAGCAAGATTTAGAAAAGCTAATAAGGGAAAATTCTATGAAGGCGGTAAACATGTAATGTGGAAAGGGATACCTAGCATAAAGTCAGTGCTACCAATAAATAAAAGCAATTCTAATTCATTTGCAGAGTTCACTTGACACCACTATGTTCTGGAACTGGAAACTCCTTAAATTCATATTGATCTTTTCTGTCTTTTAAGACATTTTAGTCAGAGAAGACACAATATCAACTTCTGCAGAGATTCTGTGGGCTGACAGAAAGCCCTACTCTGAGGTCTAACACTGAAGGTTTTCATTCTGGTTCAGTCACATTAGCAGGGTTAGATCTAGAAGCCCTGAAAATAAGGAAGAGGAGAATATTACTTGCCACCCAAAGCTCATGGGTGTTTCAGGAATGCCTTTGAAAATATATTTTGCTTTGAAAAAGTTACGGAATAGTGTTTATCTTATATAGTAGAATAATCACAGACAATAAGTGTAATCAAAGATGTCAACTGGATTATGTTTGTGCCTTTGCATGTAAAAGGTATATAATATGAGGGCGGTGGAGAGAAGAAATATCACATTCCTTGTGTCCTCCCTTGTCCCCATTGGAATAAAAGCTTCAGACTCTGTAGTTCTGACCACAGGACAAGAAATACTGTGGTCCCCAAACCAGGCAAAGCTTATAAACCAGAGAATTCTGTCTGTGTGTGTATATTCCCTTCCTCCTTTGTGATGCCGTGCACCATTTGCCGGCATTTCCAACCCACAGGAGCGTCATAGGACCCTTCAGAGTTTTGAAAAGCAGAGGGCTGTTTTTTGGAAGCCTCTGCTTTTGTCCCTACCCCAGATTTCAGCCACACTTGCTCAGACTCATGTCCTAAGGCTGACCCTGCCTAGAGGTAGGTAGCAAGTGGACTGACTACATTTGCTGCACTCTGCCGGGAGGCAAAATGCAAATGCTTTTAAGAGGTCAGTGCCCTCCAACTGTGAAATGGTAATGTGCTAATTTATGTGCTTAATTAATTTCCACCCAACAGCATACCATAAAATTGAAAAAACAATTCCTCAGGCAAGTTCCATCACCCAGGATCAATGTGCATGAAGTACACAAGGAAGAATCAGTAAACTTGTATTTGTACTTTAGCTTATGGTCAGAGGTCCATTTCTACTATAATTTGGTGAAATATTAGTCACCAATTAATCGCTTGACTCTTTCTCTTTGTGTTGCTGCCACATGGGGTAGAAATCGCAGGGGAAAGATTTTTGCTAATTCCCTCTAGATTAGGAATCCAAGGAAAAAGACTTCCCATTCGATTTTTACCATGAACAGCCATCCACTTCATACATTTGTATGTTCTATTTTTTGTTTGTTTTCTTATTAATGCAAAATAATCACACCAGGATTGGGAAAACTGAGATAAGGTGATGTAGCTATTACCTCATGAATGTTCAATTCACGTGGGCTGTAACAATTGCCTAACGAACAGTCTGGAACTATATCCACATAATAAAAATAAAACTGGATGAAAGACTAAAAGCTACCCTTTTCCTAAGATGACATGATGCTATACAACAGCATGGAAATTATTTGTATCTTTGTATTGTCTATTTCCAGCACTTTAAGCTCCATCAGACAGAGACTACATTTTTCTTTCACCTCTGTATCTCTAGCATCAAGCCCAGTGCTTGGTACTACAGCTAAGAAGTATTTGTAAGTGAATGAATGAATGAGGTGAGTGAATAAACAAATGACAAAGACAGGCTTAAAACCCAGTTCTCAGGCCTTGTTGGCCACTTGTATGGTACACCCCTGTGGATGCACAGATTTTCAAGGCAGATTGAAAGACATTAACAGAATATAACTAGTTCATAGCCAAGCCCTCCCATTTAATTTTACATAAATTTATGGCTGAACTAATTTGGAGATTTTTTTTCCCCAGAAAGTATTCATTTATCCACTTGAGATCAGTTGTGGCGAATACTAGTCTTAATGTGTTGACCGTGCATTGCTGTAGATGGCTACGCAGTACAAGGCCTTCACTTGGTACTTGAGTTGATGACACTTCCCGGTGTCAGCAGAGTAAGGCTGGATCATAACGCCGAGCTCTCTCCTCATAGAAGGTTGCACTAAAGGAGTTAAACAGTCAAGACATTGGAAGGCAGATGCAAGATCTCTGCTGCTGACTGAGAGAGCCAGTGTCTAGAATCAGAGAGAACAGCAGGAGCTCTCATTCTTCCTGCTGGGTGTCACCTGCTCCTGCTCCTGACCCTTTTACCTGCCCCTGCATCTAGGGACCAAAAAACAGTACAGTTCCAAAAGCTACATCCTCCTTCCAGATCTAACTTGATCTAATTCACTAAGAATGAGTTACAAAGCACTGATACCTCATCAAAGACAGGGGCCTTAATTTTATCTTGGTATTTTGGTTGCATTGACCTCAAGTTATCTTTCCCAGATTGTGAAAATATGCTATATGCACACACAAAACACACATACATATATACAGATATATATACCAGGGGTGCCAAAAAATTATATACACATTTTAAGAGATGTTTGCCGTCATCAGAAGTGTCTGGACACTGATGGTAACCACTCTGAGCACCTCTTGTAATTGGAGAAGTCAAACATGGTTTGTACTTATCTGATTGAGTATTACAATTTTTATACAGTTTTTTCCTTTCTTAAAATGTGTACACATTTTTTGGCACTACAGATATACAAACACACGCAATTGTTTTATTGTTCAGAAAGCCATTAGAGCTAATGGTGCATTTGACTCAAAGCATAGCCAACCTTTGCAGGGATATCCTGGGTGTAGACCTTGGATTTGTGATTTCTTATCCCCTTTCTCTTTACTAATAACCCCCCCATCCCCTCTCCCCCTCCGACTTAGGAAAAGAACCTGGTGGGGGAACCAAGAGTTTGGATTGCAAAATTGAAGAGAGTGCTGAAACTCCTGCCATAGAGGACTCCTCATCACCCCCCGTCGATAGTCAGCAACATTCCTGGCAGGTTTCCACAGACATTGAAAATACTGAAAGGTAAGTGGGAAGTTACCCTGAATAGACTGTCAATCCTCCTCCAGCTAATGCTCTTAGAGGCCACAGAGAGTGGAGGTTTTCTACTTCAGATTCAGAAACAGAGCTCTCTCTGGTCTGCCAAAAAAGCATAGTGCTGGCAGGGACCTTGGAGCCTGCCTAATCTGCAGCTAAGAAAACTGACAGAGAGGGCAAGTTGCCCAATTTTACAGGGGAATGGTGGTACCTACAGTAGGTGCAGGCACCTAGGCCTCTGCTTACCCCACTCTAACACATTGCATCTCCATGGAAAATGAGAACAGTATTTCTCCTTGGAGGGGAGCAAGTTGGATCTGCATTCTGTCACAGTTCACCCACTGGGCTGCTTTCCAAAAATTTCATTTGTTTAGGGGAGAAGAATACAAAATTATACAAGGATGTCTCTAGTAGACACTCAGATTTCAGGTACATGGAATGGCCTGCTTAGGGGCTATTCGGGCACTAAGCATTCTGTTCAGTTCACAAATATACCAGATCCCACTTCTCTCATTCTCCAAAGATAGCTGATGGCCCCTTCATGGTCAAAGCAAGTTAATGCATTGTCTTAACAATTTCAGGAGCTCACTTCTAGAAAGTTTCTTTCTTGGGAAGAAGAGATTTTATAGTGATTCTATTTCACTTGAGAAAAGGGAGTTACAGTATTATAATACGTGCCATGTCCTATCTATATGCTGAAAATTAAATTCTGTGAGGCAGAAAGACCGGACCCTTGTTTATTGGCCTTCTCACTGATATCTGTGCCCTTTGCTACTAGTGTCCCCAGAACTGGCACAAAGCAGCTGCATGAATACCAGGCAATTCCACTGAGTGTTCTGTGTATGTGACGTTGAGTCACTGACAAGATAACGAACATTTTATTTTATTTTTTATTTTTAGAAATGTAGCACAATGGTACTTATAGCCATTGTGGTTCTACTTTCAGATTGCAATATAATTCTAAAGCTAATTACTGAATTTCTGTGTTTATAGAAAATTGAAGCATGTGGTAATTATGTGCTATTAATAAAACTTGGATTTTGTATAAGCTTGGAAATCCAACAATTCAAACAATAAAGCTGTTTGGCACAGTTTGATAGAACTATAGACAAATGATGAGGGAGTGATTTATCTTAATTTATGAAGTAGAAAATCTTTGCTCTGTTCTCAGGGGAAAAAAAAATATCTGCTGAAATGCCATTTCAGGGCATAAACCATCAGTGAAGCCAGTTTCGTTTTCAGACACCTTGCACGGCAGTTATATCCAAGTCTTGTTAAGTGTGTAAAAGCAAGCTATGGATGGCAGGAAGAATAGGGCAGTATAACCCACAGTGTCAGCAATGATTCAGTCCAGGCTGGAAGCCCAGATTCTGGTCAGAGATGGAGATAGGCACAGTAGACCTAGTCCTGGATGTCGCTACCTTAGGCTTTCTACCCTGAGAGATTGCGGGTCTCCAGCAGGGCTTTTAAAAAATCACTGATGCCCGGGCTCCTCCCCCATGAACCAATCAAATTGGGCTATCTTGGGGTGGGACCTGGGTGTAAGGTGATTCTCCTGTGCCACAGCAAAGGTTAAGAATTGGTGGTGCTCAGGCCGGGTGTCGTGGCTCATGCCTTTAATCCCAGCACTTTGAGAGGCGAAAGTGAGAGGATTGCCCAAGTTCAGGGATTTGAGACCAACCTGAGCAACATGGTGAGAATTCATCTCTACAATAAATCAAAAAATTAGCCAGGTGTGTGGTGGTACATGCCTGTGCTTCCAATTACTTAGAAGGCTGAAGTGGAAGGATCATCTGAGCCCAGCAGGTCGAGGCTTCAGTGGCCATGAGTGAGCCACTGCACTCTCGCCTGGGCGACAGAGACTCCAAAAAAGAAAGAATTGGTGCTTTACTAAGGGAGATTTTGCCTCAGTCCCACATGTTTCATTCCTAGCCTTTCCCCTGCTCTTGCAATCTTACGTGAAACACTTCTGTAAGGGAGGGGTGCTTCCCCCTTTCTCTTGCTCCCACCCCCCATCTTTTCAGCACATAGTGTCCACAGACACACTCTCACATCTCCCATCTGTGGGAAAGTATTCAGGATATTTTGCAGGAGCACTTCTGCAGATCTGCAAGGCCACTAGCCCTTCCTTTTCCAATCAGTTATTCCTGAGACTTGAGTTCCTTTTCACTTACCAGTCAACACTTGTGAAGGAGGTCCCATGAGGTCTCAGAACTACCCGAAGACAGTGGTCCTCGAAACATGCTTAACAGAGCAGTGGTGTTTTGTGAAATAGACTGTGCGTTTTCACGCCTAACATTAAGTGATGACTCCCTTTCCTCAAATACCAGAAGAAAAATCCATGGATAGAAAGAATTTCTTCAACTTTAGAATAATCTTCCTCTCAAAAATTTCATAAGCCCCATGGTACCTACTCATGCTTGCCTATTCTCAATGAACTAAGAAACATATCTGGTTTTTGCACCAAATTATATTTTTGACTGTTTTAAATGAACTCTTCCCCTGTGTCCTGAGGTTTCAAGAGCACCACTGTCCCAAGAATCTGAAAAAGTCAGCTCTCCCCTACACTGGATTAGAAAGCTTCCCAGGATGACTTCCTGCTTTACAGTTTTGGGATTTTAGGATCAAATGTACTCTGAAAGGAGGGAGGATATTGAATGTGTGCAGTGGTATTGCATGCTATGAGCTGAGGAACCGGGAAGCTTAGAAGGACAGATCAATAGCTAGAGGAAGGTCCAACTGTCCCCAGGTTGGGTGGTTTTCCCTCTCCTGTTCTCTTCGCTTCTCTTCTCTTTGCTTCTGTTCTCTTTCTCCCTCTCTCCCTTTTTTCCCCTCCTGCCCTTCCAGGTTTTAGAATTTGTTACTCTCCCATTATTCCAAGTCAGTAAGTATTGGCCTTTGTTAGTGCTTAACACCTATGTTATGCTGAATTTCAATCACAGTAATGAGAGACTTCTAAAAACAAGCAGAGGTGGGATTTGGAGGCCATTATCTTACATGAAATTATTCAGAAACAGAAAGTCAAATACCACACTTTCTCACTTATAAGTGGAACTAAATAATGGGTACACATGGACACAGAGTGTAGAATGATCAACGTTAAAGATTCAGAAGGGTGGGAGGGGAGTGGGAGAGAGAAAATACTCAATGGTTACAATGTAAGTTACTCAGGTGATGGATACACTAAAAGCCCAGACTTCACTACTACACACTATATGCATGTAACTATGCTGTAACCTTTGAATCTGTATATTTAAAAAAAAGCAAGTAATAGTAAGTGAACCTACCCAGCCACCATAGCCCTCTGACCATAAAGCCTTGGTAGCACCATCACGCAGCCTCAGTTTTGCCCTGTGTTCTAGTTGTGTGTCCTTGGCCTCTTACTAACAGCTCTTCTCTGATCTCAGCCA
Organism: Carlito syrichta; assembly: GCF_000164805.1. NCBI lineage: Eukaryota > Metazoa > Chordata > Mammalia > Primates > Tarsiidae > Carlito > Carlito syrichta. Next base: position 206,318 of record NW_007248055.1, read on the forward strand.
TGTCTGATTGGAGGCAGAGACGAGGAATCCTGTAGGAGAATGCCCTGTGGAAATGTTTGGCAGAGTGATTCTCATTTTTTCCAGAGTCAACCCATCTCCAATTTTTTCTTCCTTGTAAAAGCAAAATAAATTCAATATTTGCCTACTGGAAAATAGAGCTAGTAAAATTAGGCACAGATTCTCATCCTTCAGTTGTCTCATAGAACGGACTGTTTGAGATTTCATTTTGGAAATTTACAGCTGATTATTCTTTCTTTTTATCAATTTTACAGAGACATGCGAGAAATGAAAAACCTTTTAAGCAAACTCAGGGAAACTATGCCTTTACCATTGAAAAATCAAGGTGAGTCTTGTCATTTCTCTTTGCGGCAGAGGATGTTTTTAATGTGATAACCTTGGGACATGTTTCATGAGAAATTAAAGCAAGCATTTTACACAAATAGTAGAGGCATTGAGCATACATTTGGCGTTCCTAGAGAAATGTTAATAAGACTGGAATCTTTCTGGTGAACAGTTTTGCTCTGAGGGGAGAGGTGAGATACACTCTAACCTCAAAACAGACCCCTCCTCCACTGACCCTGTCACACGCTGCGCAAAGCACTATACCAGGCATAGCAAACACAAAAGGGCTGAACACAAGACTCTTTCCTCAGCCTAGCAGAAGGGACTTGAGAATACTTCCAAAGTAAGATGTCTGCCGTCTTTGGGTTCAATTATCTTTAGAAAGCAATAGAAATAATTAGCATATAATGAGAACTTACAATATACTGCTATCGCAAATACTTCACATGCATTAACTCTACTTACTTATTTAAATCTAATAACATCTTGGAGGGAGATGCTATTAGTGTTTCCTAATTTACAAGAAACTGAGGCACAGAAAGGTTAATTAACTTGGCCAAGATCACACAGACTATAAGTAGAAAAACTGGAATGTGAACTCAGGCAGTCTGTCTCCAGAGCTAGCCTATAAGAGTAGACACTCTAACACAGAAACGGAAGAAGGGTATTCCCTAGAATGAGGAAAGGGCCTCGGTATGCTTTTGTTAACTGTTGAATCCTCAGTATCTAGAGCCTGGGACATAGCATGTGGCATTGAGGTTTGTTCATCTGCACCTACCTTTACAGCCCCAAGGACTAGCAATGTTCAAAGCACCAAGAACAAGCACTTTCATTAAGCATACATGGCAGGGGCAGCCATGGGTGAAGTATCAACTTCAGAGAGTGGTACGTTGAAATGGAGGAAGGCTTTTTAGAGGCAAAAAAGAAACTCCTCTTGTTTCCACGGAGCAAAGCCTAGATGGGAGGAAAGATAGGGAGCTGCTTGCCTCAGAGCGAGGAGGAGGAGGAGGAGGAGGAGGAATTGGCAGTGGAGCTGGAGTGCCTTTTGGCTCTGGGAGCAGCTTGGCAGAAGGTGGAGAGGTGGAAGTGAGAACACCAGACGAAGAGGCCGAGGAGTAGCGTGGCCTGCGGTGTACAGGGCGGGGGTCAGAAAATAAGAGGCAGGGGATGCTGCATGCTAGGTAACTCGAAATGTCCCTGGAAGGGCCTAGTCACTAAAGCCAACTGGCTTGAGTCACAGGTGTAGTGTTGTTTTGTGGTGTTTTAAGAAAGTAGATGACGTGTTGTAGTGATGAGAGATTACTCTGACCACAACATGGAAGATTCTTGCTAGAAATCAGCATGATATTTAAGACGAAGGTCCGTACCCCACATCTTTAAAATAAAAACATTAAAGGTTAGCCGGGCTCGGTGGCTCAGCCTGTAATCCCGCGCCTTTGGGAGGCTGAGGTGAGTGGATTGCCTGAGCCCGCGGGTTCGAAACCCGCCTGGGCAGCGAGACCTCATCTCTATAATAAATCAAAAAATCAGCCGGGCGTGGTAGCGCACGCCTGTAATTCTGGCTACTCGGAAGGCTGAGGTGGAAGGATCGCCAGAGCCCAGCAGGTCGAGGCTGCAGTGGCCAGGAGTGGCCACTGCACTCCAGTCTGGGTGACAGAGTGAGACTCCAACTCAAAAAAAAAACATTAAAAGTTGGCTGGGTTCGGTGTCTCAGCCTGTAATCCCAGCACTTTGGGAGGCCAAGACAAGTGGATTGCCTGAGCCTGCAGGTTTGAGACCAGCCCGGGGAACCTGGTGAGACCTTGTCTTTACAATAAATCACTAAAAATTAGCCAGGCGTGGTAGCACATCTGTAGTACTGACTACTTGGAAGGTTGAGACGGAAGGATCGCTGGAGCCCAGCAGGTCAACACTGGGGTGGCCGTGAGTGTGCCACTGCACTCCAGCCTGGGCGACGGAGTAAGACTCCAACTCAAAATATATATATATATATATAAAAAGTTAAAAAAAAAAAAAGACGAAGGGCCTTGGATTCAAAGGTTGGCTCTGCCCCTTGCCAGCTTTGCACCCTGGAACAAGTTGGTATACTTCTGTATATTTTAATTTCCTCAATCCTGAAAAGGGGATAGTAATATAACCTATATCAGAGAGTTGTTGTGAGGATTAAATGAAGCAATGTGTCATATATCTACTACCAAACTTACAGAGGACAAACCTTGACAAATGCTTTGTTGTTATCATTATTATAGGTTATTGTTATTGTTATTGTTAATCACAAGCTGGCCTAACCAATTTTGCTCAGGAGAATCCCAAATCACCATCTAACGGAACACTCCTTGCTACCTAACTCACTCTGAAGCAAACTCTGTGTAGCATACCTGTAAGGTTGGTTTTGAGCCTGCATTTCAAAGCATTGGCTCCCAGGACTTTAGATTTGAAGCTCATGTCTGAAGCTGTCCTCCATGTCTTAGTAGGTTTGGTGAGTCTCCCTCATCACTGGCACATGGGCATCTCGCTCTACCTCAAATTCAACTGTCTAGAAAGATGGCTGCCCAGGATCCCCCAGTCTGAATTTCATGGGTCCCCTAGAACCTGTATTTTAAATGAAACCATCCTAAACATTCCCTTCACGTTTAGAGATAATTCATTCAGCAGTTTTTGAATTGTGTATTAATGGAAAGACAGAAATTTCATTTTATTCAAGTTATTTTTATAATTATAAAAATATAAACATGTGACATTATATTACTGTATAAATACTTGAAAGAAATAGAATTTAAATTCCATTTTTAAAATATAATAATAATAATTAAAGATCGATACTATGAGTGAAAAATACAAGTGAAAAGGAAATAGTAATCCAAATGCATGATACCTAGGACTTGAACCCTGGATCTATCTGGGGAATAAAAAGAAAACACTAGAAAGGAGATGCAAGGACTTATTCAGAAGGAAATGGTGCAGTAGGATTTTAATAACCAAAAAATTGAAGGAAATTTTTTCCATTTTCTTTGAAAAGTGGAAAATTTGAGTTTCTGCACTGGGGCAAGAAATGGGAACCCTTAGCAAATGATGATACATCTCCGTTCTCTACTTTTTAAATATGCACTCACAGCTTTCTGTCACTGTGAGCTGATCGGTGGGGAAGAGGGGTATGAATCTGGACTGGGGGTTCCAGAGACAGCCTGAGGAGAGCAGGTCTCTTGGGGACCCTCTGGAAACATTTTTTGACAGATAAGCATGGCATTTTAATGAACATCTGGATTCCTCTCTCTAACTGCATAGACTGAGATAGACCATAGAGGCATCCCTAAGTCCTTTCTGGAATTCTTTTCAGGCGATGTATTTATTATACAGATATAAGTTCATATGTGCAGGAAAGGGTGCTGGGTAAAATGTAGAAAAAATTATTCCAGTTCTTTTCTGTAGAACCTTATTGTCAAAACATGATTCTAGCTGGATGAAAACCATTATAGAAAACCATCTGCTTTCTCTCTGGCTTCTTATTTTCTTTCCCTTTTATTTCATTTACAAGGGTGTTTAAAACAGAGAAAAAAAGGGGGAAAAAATCCTACTTCTGATCCCCATTTTTTCCTATCTCAACCTCTGACCACGTGAAACTCCTGCCAGCTCAGAGGGACTCTATTCTCCAAGCTCCATCTTAGTCCTCACTCCAAAACCAGTCTGTGTTTATTTCAGTATTTAAAAATGTAATTATATCTTTCCCTTTTCCTATAGCCCAGAACTTGACTCAACAACAGTTTACTTTAAATTGATTTTCAGTGGAGAAGAAAGGAAAGTGGCCAAGGGCAGGAATTTAAACGGCTAGTGATTATGCCTTCATTGTAAATGAGAACTTTCCTTTTCCCTCCATTCTGTTTAAGACTAGAGGCAAGGAGGTGCACAAAAGAAGAGCACCCCTGTGTGTCCTAGTCCACGGCAGGCTCCAGACAAGGGCCAGGCCTCCTGGCTCTCAGCCAGTTGTTCTCTCCACCTATTCGTCACCCCTCCTGTCCTACATTCGAGGTCACTGGCAGTGCTGTAGGGAGCTTCATTAATTATGATAGTCTTGCTGTGTCAAATGGATTACAAATGGAACCACCTGTGGGGAACCCACAAGGTTACTGACAAAGGCTAAAAGGACTTTGGAGAGTGAAGGACAAGCATCTTCTAAATGCACGCTGTTTTCAAACAAAACAAATCAGCAGAAATAAATTAAGCCTGAAAGACAGTTTCACCTTTCCCAAAATTCTGACTTAATGAATGCTGTGAGATGTGTTTCCTTGCAGAGAATTCTGTTGGTGATACCATGCATTAGAATCAGTCTAGAAATAGGTAAATCAGGAATCAATCTGTGCTAGAATAGATCCCCTCAGACTAAACTGGGCCTAGAGACAGTTTTCCCAGACTCATACTCCCTGATCCTTCAGTCTGGACCCCCAAATCCAAAACTGACTGTCCATGTCAGGCAGAAGAGTTCTTGGATATCTGACTGAAGAACACTAGGCAGTTAAGCCACCCTCTAGCCTACAGATGATCTTTTAGGTCCTTCCACCTGGTGTCTGGAGGTTATTCTTGGCAGGTAGCCCCTTATCCTTTGTAATCTCTGCAACCCTTTGTCTAGGATTCAGTGTGACATGTGTAATCCTTCTCAATCCTACAATCTAATTTCTTACAACATTATTATGTTGAGCCCCTACTCAGAAATGTGAAATGTCTACTTATTATCTACTGAAGGAAGAACAGACTTCTCACCCCAGCATCCACTGTCCCCATCATCCAGCAAGTAATGATCATCTATGAAGTGCCAAGTTCGGTGCTAGGTACTGAGGCTACCTCTTACCCCTAGAACCCATCCTTCTAAACAGGGTAAAATTGGATGGGACTCACCTGGAAAGTTTTCCCAAATGCTATATGCCTGCCCTCACAGAGATTATGGTGGAGATTTCAGGGTTGGGCTTATGAATTCCGAAAACAACTATCCACGTAGACACACATACATACAATGGGAACGACACAGTGCTTAGACTATAATAATGCCATGACAGTTGGACACAGGGTGCCACAAGGGCATTGGTGGTGTTGGCAAAAGCAGCTTCCTTGAAATTTTGGGCGAGGAAGCCTAAGTATGGTGGGAGATGAAGAACAGAGGCCAGCAATGATCACAACACTGCACTCCAGTCTTGTAGTCTGGGTGTCAGAGCAAGACACCCTCTCTCAAAAAAAAAAAAAAAAGCGAGGGACCATCTTTCTATTAGAACTCATACCTTGGTATTATCCTCAGTACCCAACATAGAGCCTTGCACTTAGCGGGTCTTCAGTTAATTCAGTGGTTCTCAAAGTGTGGTCTCAGGACCAGCAGCATCAGCATGTCTGGGTTTCAGAACTTGTAAGAAATGCTGATGCTCTGACCCAACTCCCCAACCCTCTAATTCAAACACTCTGGAGATGGGCAGCAATTTGTGCTTTAACAGGCCCTCAAGTAATGCTGATGCAGCTACTGTTTGAGAACCACTGCATTAGGCCTCTCCTTCCACACCACCTCCCCCATGTATAATGCAAATTTGTGACTGTGGGCCCATTATAAGTACTTCCCTTGACTGTATCTGAGACCATAACTTTAAACTCAGTTGATTATTTGAAAACTCATTTTCATGCCTCTTTTTTTCCCAGTGTATCATTTGTGAAATCAATCTTTTATTAACAAAAAATTTTGAGCAATAGAGAAGTGGTATCATTGTGTCTTAGGGGACTCCAGCATCCCTGGCTTCAGTGTCATTCAAGAGTCAAACATTGAATGACAGAGGTTGGAAATTACTGGTGGCTGAATTTTCCGCTCTCCTTTTTCTTTCACTTTCTCCTATGCTTTCCTTCCTCTCCTTCTCATTCCCCCTTTCCATTTTCACATTTAAAGCTGCCCTAGGTTATAATTTTCTGAGATTATATAATATGGAGTAAAGATACTATAGAAGTCTTCATTAATAAGCCACATCCAAGCAAGCATTTTCAATTAAATGTCAGAATTTCTCCAACAAGTTTAATTGGATTATCCCAGAAAATTTAGAATGAGTGGGAAAACATTCCATTTTGCTTACATTCGTGCAGCCTCTCACTTCAGGCAGGAGATCAATCAGAGCAGAGAGACATCTCCTCTTAGAGTTGAATTCACTTTACACCATTCCGGGCATACTTACTGGTTGGTGAATTTCACCATTTACTGCAGGTATTCACTTCCTATGGTACAGGAAGCTGATCCGAATTTCTGCCAAGAATTTTTTTAGCTTTTGTGTCACATCAGCCCTAGGTGATGTTCAGAGATGCTCTGGACTAGGCAAAGGTGTCACAGATGCACAACAACGATGTCCCAAACCAATAGTTGTCCTTAATGGGCAGCCTGCCATCTGCTTAATGTCTGAGCACTCTCTCATCGATCCGAACACTTCTATTAACTTGTGAGTTACACATATATACGTTGTATGCATATGTGCATATATATGTATGTATGTATGTGTACATAATATGTATGTGCATGCTGTATATACTTGTATATATGTATACATATATAAAAAGAAGGCCAAGCGAGGAAAGTTTCAAAACCATAAAAGGTTGTGCTATTGAAAGGTTTTTGATTCACCATCATGAATGCACAGATACAAGGGTCAATACTTATACAAATCTCATCATATCTACATGTAATACCTGTTTGCTTTTACTATAAACAAAAACAAGAGAGTGGTACTAAACATGTTACAATAGCACATACACACATATTTTTCTGATGTTATAGGAATGATCAGAATTGCATTTTATTATATATAAAGACCAGCACAATCCCTCCCCAAATCTAAGTGTTGGTGGAAAAAGAAGGAGATATAGGAATTTAGAAAACGCATCTTTCACATCTTAAAGACATAGAACTACGAAGATCTTTCTCCCCCATAAATATCTTCATTATTTTGGCAACTCTGCTTCAGACAAGCTTTGAGTTCCTGCACAACTTGAACTTCAGGCAGTGTAGCCAGTATCCAAAGACATATTAAAAGTTAAAATTCTTTACCCTTCGGAATCTGTATCCTTGCCAAGTCCAGTTAGGTGAAATTGCTTTCTCATTTCATGATTAAAGACGTAAGAGTCCTAAAAATGATGAGAAAGTGAGTTATTATTTCTTTTTGTTCCAAATAGCTCATGATCCATCTCTGAGACAGTCTCCTGAAAAGCGAGGCTAATGTTTAAAATCTGACATTGCTCTTAGTATCTTGACTATTTGAGGGCAAGTTAACTATAAAAGAAAGCCTATTTTTAACTCCAAATATCCAGACTACAGTAAATTATTTTTCATTATGAAAAAGACAACAATAGCCCTTTTTTTCTCCATGTTAACAGAATCTGAGGGTTTTTTTGAGTTGGAATCTCACTCTGTCACCCAGACTGGAGTGCAGTGGCCGCTCCCGGCCACCGCAGCCTCGACCTGCTG
>NW_007248055.1:214153-229362 GCF_000164805.1 Carlito syrichta
CCACTCACCTCAGCCTCCCAAAGTGCGGGATTACAGGCTGAGCCACTGAGTCCAGCTAGAATCTGAGTTTTAAAAGAGGTTTTAATCTATTGATATTGGGAAGGTAGACTGTGTCTTATTCATTTGATGTGCCCACCAGGGGTTCCTGTTTTCTTCTCTGACCTGGACTTGCCACTCTAGTTCTGTCTTTATATATTACATAGTGCACCATTCCGAGGAACACTGTTAACCTTGGTGGGTGACACTAATTTATAAACAAGTATGACACATTAGAGTCTTTGGGAAGAGGAGGAAAAGCCTGGGCACTTGGATGTAAGAGGACCAGAAAGCCAAGATTTATTTTTGTTCTTGACAGTTTCCTGATTGTCTAGGCTCAATCATCAGAAAAACACTCATCTACAAGCCAATTCTATTGAGGTGGGGGCACATTCTTCACTACATCTATCTCTGATCTAACTTCTGCTTCTGTGCCCTTTGCCACAGTTATATCCCCTTTAAGTTTAGAATGGGAAAGGGAGCCCCTCAGGCCCACTCTGGAACAATAGTACAACCAGTCCTGGCAGAGTTTAGGTACATAACAGTCACCATTGTCAACCGATGGTTATGTTGCTCCTAGCTCCAGTCTGACCATGTGCTAGCACGGCCCCAGTTGGCAATTTCTAGTGGTCTTTAAAGTCCCTTGTAGTGCTTTGCCTCTGAGAACCACACTGGCCAGTTCTGCTTCAATAGGATATTTCTACCACCTTCTCTTTTGAATTGTACCATCTTTTTAAAAACAGCTTTTTAAACCAGATTTGGTTTACTGGCTTATTTCTTTGTCTATTTGTCATCATGCTAAAAATTGCAAACCAAAACTTATGACTTCCACAGTTGGCAATCTTCTCTGAAAGCTTTTGTGTACAGAAATCTATAGAAAGTGCTGGGAAAAGACTCAACAGAAAATAGTTGAAACTTCTTCCTGAGACATGAAGTAGATGAATGGAGCCAAGATAATGGTCAAGTGTAAAGGAAAATCATTAATAGTTGCTATTTCAACTGAGTGCTTCCCCTATGCCAGGCACTCCACATCCAAGCTAAATGTTTTTCATAGATTATTTCACTTAATCCTCACCTGAGCTAAGTATTATTTTATTTTATTTTATTATTATACAGCTGTAGGGTACAAGTAAGGGTTAACTACACAAGCAGGCTCTATGCCGGTGGAGTTTGTGCCTCCAACTGGTTTGAGACCAGGTACCCTTTGTGTTGTTATGTGTTCCCCCCAACTGCCACTCCTCCACCACCACTGCTGTGCCCGCCCCTGTCCCCTCACCACCCCCCCCGGCCCCCACAGAGCTCAGCAGCTACAGATGCCTCCCTTGTGCTAATGTGATTAATGTTTGGGTCCCACTTATGAGTGAGAACATGTGGTATTCAGTTCTTTGTTTCTGTAATGGATCACTAAGTATGATGGCCTCCAAGTCTACTCAAATTGTTGCCAAGTCCATGATTTTGTTCTTCTTTATGGCTGCATGATACTCCTTTGTGTATAGGTGCCACATTTTCTTTATCCAGTCCACTTTCAATGGGCAGTAGGGTTGATTGCAATGTTTTTGCTATTGTGACTAGCGTAACTATGAACATGTGGGTGCAGCTCACCTGAGCTAAGTACTATTAAGCCCTATTTTGCAGACAGAAGAAACTGAAGCTTAGTGAGTTTAAGTTACATGTTCAAAGTCATTTAACTAGTAAATAGCAGAGGTAAGTTTAGAAAAGTCAACCTTACTCCAAAGCATGGCCTCTTTCTAATAAGCTATATACTTCTCCTAAACTGAAAGATTGCCTCTAAGCAGTTTCAGTTTAATTTTAAGCAGTGGTTCTCAGCCTTGAGTGATTCACCTCCTCACCCCACCCCCACCCCCCCAACACACACCTCCACCCAGGGAACATTTGGTCATATCTAGGGACATTTTTGGTTATCACAGTTGGTCATGGGGTGCTACTGGCTTCTGGTGAGTAAAGGCATCCAGTGAGTAGAGGATGTGGCTCACATCCTGCAGTGCTTAGAACAGTTGCCCACAACCAAGAATTACCTGTCCCAAAATGTCAGCAGTGCTGAGGTTGAGAAGCCTTGATTCGGAGGACAGTGGAGTTTTTTCTCCACTTCATACAAAGCAGGTTATTTTGTCTGTACCTCACTCTTCTGTACATTCTGTCCCATCACAGATGACAGCAGCCTTCTGAATCTAACTCCCTACCCCCTGGTTAGAAGACGGAAGAGAAGGTTCTTTGGGCTGTGTTGTCTCGTGTCAAGCTAGGCGGCTCCTCCTGGAAACCCATTGAGAACACCTGAAAAAAATCACAAAAGCCGAGGACCTCCAGACAGCTGAACCACACAGTTATTGGTTTTTGACTATGTTTTCTATGCTTCCTTATTACTTTAACTGCCTCCCCTGCCCTCTTAAATGATTTTACACTTGAAAGCAGCTGCCATCAAGAAAAAAAGAACAGATTCAAAAAGCAGGCTGTTTTTAAAAGGATTTTTAAAGCTGACATTGTGCATGTCTGCTTCAAACCATGCCATGACAGATGCAAGAATTATGATTTTTAAATTATTTAAGGGTTTTTTAAATGTATTATACAGAGAAATTATTTCACATATGATAGTATATCTATAGCTCTTGCTGATCTCATGTTAACACTTTATCGCATATAAAAGAAGTCTCTAAACATAGAAAGCTATTTAAAAATGCAGAACTGTGTTCAAAAATCCAATCTATTAATATCCTTAGAAGTAATATTATAAACAAACATATATCACCTCACTATTGCTTTCTCTGAACCCATTGACGTTTAGTCTTCCATTCTGTCAGAATCTAAGAGCTTCAACATAAAAACATCTTAATTTATAATGCAACAAAAACCACGTATGAAAAGTACTTAAATTTTGTAAATACATAATAATCCTGATACCCTTGTATAATGCATATGGGCAACTAATTTCCTTTGATCCAATGGTGTCTTTTTCAGCTTCTTGGAGAACGAAGTAATCCAGTTAGGAAATGGTGTAGTAACATATACAATTACCCTCAAATGTAAAATCGAATATTATTACATTTTGTTCTAATTGAAATCTGAAGCATGGTGTCTGCACATCAGCATAGTGTTAAATCTTATAGGGCATGCTGGAATTAGCTCAGATCGTAAAAATATTTAACATTTTACATTGTTAATAAAAATTTTTTTAGTTAAGCTAAGCTTGTCTCATATTAGATGACTATGCAGATATGACTTTTCCAATGTGTACTTGGTGTCTTGTCTTATGCTTAGAATCTTGAAAGCAGGACACTTTAAGCAATACTATATTTTCGAAAGGAGGAAGCCACATGCTTTTTTTTTTTTCTGCTCACAGCTTTGTTGTGATCTTCCTTCCCTAAACTTGTAACATGGTACAAATTTTGTTACATTTTCCCATGTTCTTCCTTTGGCCCATTTCCCAGACAAAATTTCCCATGGGTTGAGAGATCAAGTCTTTGCATTTCTTTCTTGCTTTCCATAGTCTGAAAAAAACCTTCAAGTCAGACTGGAGGCACCAGTGTCTCATACAATAGAAGGATGAACTAAATGCCTATAAATGGTTTATCTAAGACATGTCTTTAATGCTACGTCTGTACTTTCTCAATACTTATGTGCACAGGTATTTATATGTATACTAATATTTTTATCTAAAAACTAAATATATTAAAGCCTTTAGTTTTCATGAGGATGAAGAAAAGTACAGATAACTACTGGAATACTAATTGCCTCAGGTTGAATTAGATGAAATTGCTGATATTTGACTGTTTTGACCTACAAAATGGCAATTTCATATAGTTCAACCTAATATTTGATGCGAAAATTATACTTGGAATTGTCTTCCAGCTTTTTTGATTGAAAGTGAAAGAATTAAAGAGTTGGAAGAAATTTCAAAAGGCTATGCAGATCTCTATTTAGATCATACCAGCTGGTTGTTGGCCTTATTCTTGGAGTTCAGAGCTGTGTTTCAATAAGCCAGTAATTAATACCAGGTAATAGGTATGCCTCACTTCACAAAAATAAGTACCCTCCAAATGTTATATGAGAAAAATACAATTTTCCAAATCAAATACTTGTAGAACAATTGTGGGAATGCTATTTAAAGCCTCCTGGGATGAATACTCCCTTGCAAAGCAAGGAGCCACTCCCAGACTTACCTAGCTACAGACCTTGATTTTTGTAAATCAAATATGATTAAAGCTTAATATTCTTTCCTGAATCCAGTTCATATTCACCTCTGAGGTTATTTCACTTAAGGTCCATTGTCTTTGAAATTATGCAGTAGCTCAATTTGGCAATTCTCAGCTCCTGTCTCTGCCCTCTTCCACACTTCGACCATATTGAACTCAACTTCAATCTGGTTCCTACTAATCCGTGCAAATTTATTAACTGATAAGCCCAACCCTGGTGTTCAGCACGTTCTTCTGAATGCCTGACCTAAATCACTTCTGCTTGATTAATTTCTGCTCACTCTCGCCTTAGTCTCAGTGTGAAAGTAACACCTACCTTCTGTGCAATTGTCCTTTGTACAACTGAAGACTGTTAATAAATTCAAGTCTCACCTCCATGTCTGGGAAGGCTGTAGTAGCTATTCATGGAGATGGGAATTTGTCTAATTACCTAGCCAGACTTTCCATATCTAAGGTAATATATTCAGCCACCATATCTTTTATTCATAGTGCCTGTTTTCCAGCCTTCGATAAGTTTTATAGTTCCCATGGACACACTCCAAGATTTATAGATTTTCTTTCAGTAGCATGTCCTAAAATTAAATTTAGTGCTCCAAGTCCTGATAACCTACACTGGCTCATGGTTGCAATAGGTAATTCACCGTCTCCCATTACATATGCCAATGCATCCCTTAGGAGCTAGCCACTCTCCTCTCACCTACCAAAGGACTTTCTCAGGTGTGGTTCCGTGAGATAAAGTTCTACTGTCTCAGCTTCCTGCTGGTAATTTGCTTTCAGATTAGCAATAACACTGAGTTGATCCCTAGGGGTAGATCTCTAGGGAAAAGAACATTGAACCCATTTTGTTGCGTGTACTCATATGCTTGAAACAGAAAAGGATGTAAGCTTTTTGTGGTACACACCCATTCATTTTACCACCATATTTTTTAATATCCCATGTTGATTTTTTTTTTAGATTACAAAGAATTTTGTGGGAAATACCACTAAATAGAAAGAAAAAAATAATAATCTGAATTCCACCATATTCAAATCATTTAAAGCCACACTTTTGGGCTTTAAATTAGTCAGGGGCTGGGCCCCAAAGTACTTTTGGATTCGATTAGTAAAAAAACGTCCACAAGGCCAAGATGTCACTTTTAAAAATCTGTCCACAAATGTTGTATACATCTAGGAACGGACTCACTGCCAAATTCTGGTTGTGCCATTATTCAGGGGTGCAAAGAAAGCTTTAGAAGTAGCACACCCCTGATGCCTCCTCTAATGAATTATAGCTCTTGGGGTAAATTCAAAAATCCTGTCAGACCATTTTGTTTCTCCGTGCTCCTGTAAAAACAGTCAGGATATTCAGTGTTTGGCAATACTGCCACCTACTGAAAGTTTAGCCTCAGTGTGGGGGGGGGAAGATAAAGACATTATAAAAGTATCTACTTTATTTTAGACAGGAAACTAATAGGCTAAATTAACAATAATCCCATCTGGAATTTCAAACTCTAAAAGTGTCAACATTGAAAGGATTAAGGATATCATCCAGGCAAACCTCTCACCCCACACACTCATACCCAAAGCAATGTCCAACATTCCTTTCTGCTCTAAAATATAACCAAATGCAAAATGTTCAACTTTCAGGTAACTATAGGTAGGAAGAGAAAAATGCAGTGATACTATTGACCCCAGAATAAATCAGAACTAAACATACAGCCTGTAATAGACTTGCAAACATAAAAGAATTGAGTACATTACAAAGACGACATTTCAAATCTGTGAGAAAAATTCAGCTTATTAAGTAGGTTATATTGAGGTAACTGGTTAGCCATTGGGGGGGGAAATAATAGATTTATACTTCATAATTTTCATCAAAATAAATTCTAGATGAAGTAAAAGTTTAAATGGTAATATACATTAATAAACATATAAAATTTCTGACAGGCAATATTGATAAATATTTATATAATTTTAGTGTGGAAAAAAAAAACCTTCCTAAGAGTGATACCAAAGGAAAAGGCCAGAAAGAAAAGTTGGATGGAATTTGACTAATTAAAAGTGCAAAACTCCCACATAGTAACAAATAACAAGCCAAATGAAAAGAGAACAATATTCATAATATATGCAACAAACAGTAATGATGATGACTATATATCAAGAGCTTAAACACCACTACTCTTGGGAAGTTTCCATGATCTACAACCCCCTTCTCAGCCAAGTGTTTCCATTTCAGTTTTTCCTTATTGAACTTTTTTGGTTATTGCTTGTTTACCTGTTTATCCCCACTAAGCTGGAAGTACAGGAAGGCAGCAACTGTGTCTATTTCACTTACTGTGAATTCTTGACTCTTAACACAGTTCTAGACACAAAGCAAATATGGAAAACACATTTATTAAATGAGTGAATAATGAATGAATGAATTTTAAATGATATTTTATGACTCAGGAAGAATCAAACTTTCCAACAGAAAATTGAACCAAGGACAAAAACTGATAACACACCATAAACTAAAATAGTCTACTAATAATAAATGTGAAAGTGCTTGAATGCATTGGTAATTAATTAAAAATGCAAATTAATATTACATATTCCCTATTACATGTTAGGACAGCAAAGAGTATAAAGAATTTGAGTTCCCAGGGACTAAAAGTAAGTATAGAAATAAACATTCTCTTAGAGAGTCAACGAGAGTATAAATTGATCCCATCTTTCTGGAAAATTATTTTGGCACTATGTTTTTCCTGCATGCTCAGTAATTCTACTTTAGGAAAATTCTAAAGGTCAGAAAAAAATTGAGTTACAAATTGCATTTATTCATTATTCAAAAAGTGTATGCAAGAAAGAATGTTTATAGTAGAATTATTTGGAGGAGTGGGAAAATGTAAATAAGTCTACTTTATAGAGTTGGTTAAATGTGGTACATCTTTTCAATGGAATACTGTGCACCAATTAAGAATAAGCACCATATGTGTATTTATTGAAATGTATAAGCTATATTATGAGATGAAAAAAGGAAGTTACAGAAGAATAGCTATAGTATGATCCCTTTTAAAAATATACGTATGCATGTGTGCATTTAAAAATCTGAAAGGATACTTGCCAAAGTGTTAGCAGCATTTATCTCGGGGAGGTGAGATTTGGAGCAATTATATTTTCTTTTTGCATATCTGTAATTTCTGATTTTTCCACAATGAGCATGTAGTATCTGTATAATTTTTTCAGGGACTAAACAATGATGTTCACGATATATATTAAATGAAAATACATGTTATAAAACAATATATATAGTATGACACAATATTTGTAAAAAAAAGAAAATATATATAAATATATCTATGTATGTATATATATGCATAAGAAAGCTAGACGGACATACACTAAAATGTTCATAGTAGTCCTCTATGGGTAGTGGGATTATGGGTGATTATTTTTTCTTTTTGCTTTTCTGTGTTTTCTAATTTTTCTACAATGAATATGTATTACTTGTGTAATAAAAACTAATAATAAACGTTTTAAAAAATGAAAATTTGAGAGATATTTTTGACTCACCACTTGTCCTCATCTCCTCCCTGCACCACCCACTCCCCCACCCCCCCACCCCTGCTTGACTTGTTCCTTGTCCAGCTGTGAGACCTGGAGAAGAAAGAGCTGGCACAGCCACTTTTGAGAACAGAAAAGAGAGAACCAAGAGTGGGGAGAGGAAAGAGAGAGAAAGAAAAGGAAGAAGGGAGGGAGAGAGGGAAGGAAAGGAAGAAGGTAAGAGTAAAGGAAACTTAAGTGAAGTCAGTGGAGGAAAAATTAAAACAGGCTTTGGAAACTTTTTCACTAACAGTAGCAATGTGTCTAAATTTAGCTCAGGTTTTCTGATAGCTACAGAAAGAAAAAGAAATTCATTAAGTTGAATAATTTTAATTTCTAATAAAAGGATACATACACACACACGTGTGCACACCTGGAGAGCCACCTAGAAATTAAATTCTGACTGAAGTGTATCCCAAGAAGTTTTTCAAAGGGCAAACTATTGCAGTCCTACTCGGTGCTAAGGGCTGTGCAGTACAGCTTAGAGTTCATAGGCCTTTGAATCTTAGATGTGCTTCAACCATGTACATAACTGTGGCTAGCAGTTCCAATATCTATTCTTTCCTTATTTTCTTTAGTAATAAATTTCAGCGAGGCACTAGTCACCTAAAGTAAAGACTCCATATCCCAGACTTCTTTGAGATTTGGCTCTGGCTGTATAACTGGATTTTGGTCAACAGGTTATGAGTGGAGGGGTGTGCAATTTCCAGGTACCAACCTTTAAATAAAAGGCATGCATTTTAATGCTCTCCTTTCCTTCTCTCTGGGCTACAATGAAAGCATGAGTGTGGGGGCTGAAGCAATCATCTTGGACACAGAAATGGACGCCACCTGAAAATGACAGAAGTTCCCTATGTCAACCTAAAATCATCAAAAAGGGTCAAAATCTAATTTAAAGAGAGTTTATTCAAGTGCATAGTGTGAGGTTGGACCACCCAGAATCACCATCTCCAAAGAAAAGAAGTCAGCATTCTGAAGTAGGAAAGTTAAGATTCCATTTATATAGACAGAGACAGAGGAGTTTTTACAGAATTATTCAAGCTTGGCACATAGTTACTGAAATTTGATTGGGTATAGGCAGCATTTCATTTGGGGAAGAGTACATTTAGCATTTTTTTTACAGAAGGTGTAATAATCATGGGTTTTCTGTCATCTGGTCCAAGCAAAGCAGGACAACAAAGGGGAGGTTAGTCTGTAACAAAAGTCATTAATTAGGAAGACAGGAGGTTTTGTCTCTGACACCATTAATCCTCTCTAGTCATTGTATAGAAAAAGAAAAATAAGAAAGTGAGTTGATCTACAATCTGAGAATAAAAGTTGCTACCATATGTGACTCTGCTGGAGTCCAGCTCCAGGAGAGAGTCAGGGCTTGAGACAGGGGAATCGGGAAGCTGCGAAAAAGAAAAGATGAAAGCAACAGGAATCCTCTTCCTGGGGAGAGTTCAAGACTCAGCCAATTTTTATTTATTTTTCACAAGCTTATATAGGTTTTCCACTCAGCCCTGTACCCATAAATGTATCTTATGTTGCTAACCAAATGCCCACGTACATCCTTTTTGCACTCACAATAAGGTTGACCTTTAACAATTTCAACCACAGATGGTGTTTTTCTTAAGTCAAACATTTATGAACGTCCTGGTTTTCTTCCTAACTTTCTCATAACTAGTTACTATTATAGGCCTATAATATCCTTACCCTATAAAGCTAAACCTTAACCCTAAGTCTTATTTAACTTACTTACTACTATACATTTATTTCTATTAATCTTATTTCTATCCTTATGTCTCTATATTTTCTTAACTATCACTTATACTATTATATATCTCTTATCTTACTAGTTTATCTTATCTTACTATCTTATTATTAATATTCTAAATTCTATCTTCATTAAACTACTTATTTAATCCTAAAATATCTTAACCTATTCTTTATCTCAAACGGTTGTTTTCCACCAGCTCTCAGCTGGGGTCTGTTGTTTATGAGGAAGTGGCCGACTCATTCTTCTCGGCCTCCTGCTGTTTACTGAAAAACATCCTTACACACCCTAAGGGGCACCCTTTTTGCTGCAATCTCACCTCCATTATGCCTATGTATAATTTTTGCTGTCAAATGCCATTATCCATTTGCACATTTATTATCTCAATTAAAGAGGGAACATTCTCAAGCCTATGCACGCAATCCTTCCAAGTTAGGGAAGGTCTGTCAACAGGATCCATGGGACTTTGCCTCTGTCATGGCCACATTTTACTGGGGCCTTGCTCCCAGCCGGCGTTTTTCCTGTTTTCAGGTCCCTTTTACTGTACTTTTACTAGTGATTGCGGCTCCCGACATGACTCAGATCACAGTCCCATTTCTTTCAAGACTTAAAAGTGTTTTAAGGAGTTCCAACAGCTTTTAAATTTTATTTATTTTCACACCCAGTAGACCTAGACCACCTATCTATTAATAAGAAGAGTCTGTTAATTAATTATCATTAATAAAAAGAACCTGTTTACTAAATTAATTAATTTCCCTGTGCCTCAGTTTCCTCAAGTAAAATAAGAGTAATAATACCAACATCACAAGATGTTAAAAAAAAAGTTATTTAATTACTTGCTTAGAACCAAATTCATTTTTATGAAAAAAAAACACAAAATATCGCATTATATTGTGCTAAAGAACACTAGACAAAGGAATATCTTTTAAATTGTATTTTCAAATCAAATGATCAATTGCTTTCCATATGGAAAAAAATTAAAACTGATCACTGCCTCAAACCAGACACAAAAATCAATTTCAAGTTAATTACTCAAATGAAGTTAAAAAGTAAAACTTCCAGAAGATAAAATATAGGAGAATATCTTCACATCCATAACGTTGTGAAATAGTAACAGGATACAAACCACTTTGGAAAACTGTTTAATAATATCTACTATCATAGAGTATATGTGTACTCTATGATCTAATGATTGCATGCCTAGTGAAACCACCTACATAAAACTAATATAGAGCCATAGGGTAAAAGCTGTGGAAGAGACTTGAACCCTTCAAAGTTGCAGCTATGGTTAGAAATTAACACACCTGTTGTTTTTAAATTTGCTTTCCTCCTTGTATGACTGCTTGCACATAGTCAATTCAATAGAGAGAAATTTGTTATTTTCATGTCCTGACCCCTGGGAAGAGGGTAATCTGCCTGCAAGGCTGATAAACATATTTTCCCTTAAACAATGAGCCCAGGCCACACAGAAGTTTGATCGGCCAAAAGGCACAAAAAACTTTAATCTCCACAAATCTTACCTCTCACATACCTTCCTACTGAAGTATCTCTAAAATGGCTTACTGCTGAGGAGTCTGTAGCCATGGTCTCGGAACTTGCTTTATAGAGAGCCTTTCTATTGTAAAATCTAAAAATGGTGTTTGAGATGTCTTTCAAACTTTGCGCTGTGATGAACCTGTGATCCTGCCAAGACCCAGGACACATACCTAGGAGCTGACTCTGATAGAGTAGGCAAGTTAGAGTACAGAACTATCAGGAATATAGGAAACTCTTGCAGAGACTGCCTCAATTTCAAGGCTGCTAGAAGATTAAGAAGATAGACAATAGATAGATAGGTAGGTAGATAGACAGAAAGAAAGAAAGATAGATGGATAGATAGATACAAACCTGTTACAATAACTCTCACCCAACATGTCTGCAACAACCTACTCATGATGTTTGTGATTGAGAGCCGACCACCAGACAGGGTACAGCTGGAAAATCCCTGTGGACATGCACACAAATAGCCAAGTTCACTTGCTTTGACCATTATCTTCATTATATGCTTATTAGCATACTAAATGACACACCCTCCAGCACCATGGTGGGCTCCAACCCTGCCCATTTTTAGAAATAAATTGGGTGACACACAAATTTCCTTTCATCTTTTAGAAAAATCTACCCCTTTAATAGAATATTCACCCCTTCATTTTTTTTTCTTTTTAAGAGTCTCACTCTGTTGCTTGGAGGACATTAGCACACTCACAGCTACTCTAGGCTCAACCTGTTGGGCTCAGGCAGTCCTTCTGCTCAGCCTTCTAAGTAGCTGGAACTACAGGTGCACACACTACCATGCTCAGCTAACTTTTGTATTTATTGTAAAGATGAAGTCTCACCAAGTTGCCCAGTCTGGTTTCAAACCCCTGGACTCAAGTAATCCTCTCACCTCCACCTCCCAAAGTGCCGGGATTGCAGGCATGAGCCACAACACCAGGCCTTCCTCTTCATTATTGTAACTCACAAAATCTATAAGCCAAAGATCTTGGCATGACACTTCCTTGTGTGCATCCATATTTTGCCCTAAAGTGTGTACAATTCTGTTACTTTCACTTTTAATAAGTTCATTAATTTCCTTTCTACATTTGACTCACTCTGAAATTCTTTTCTTTTTAATTTTAAAGATGTGGGGTACAATTCAGAATTGACTATACAATTGGTCATCGCACACTCTGAAATTCTTTTTGGCAGTGAGGTCAAGAACCCAGAACAGAACACTGGTAACAGGCACAGAATCCTGGTAACAAATCAGCTGGTCCTATGACTACCTCTCCCCCCAGAAACAACTGGTTCTGTAAACAAAGATAGTGTCAATGACTTCACCCTCATCAATCAACAGTGCCCATTCCCTAGCCGCCGCCCCCCCACCCCGCCCCCCACTTGCCAAATTATAATTCTCAGGGAGGCAGATTTGAGAAATATCTGTCCTCCCACTTTGTGGCTTTGCACTTATTAAACTCTCTTTCTCTATTGCAATGACTGCTATCAGTATATTAACTTCTCCATGCTGCAGACATAAGAATCCAGTCAGGCTGTAACAGTAGGTAGAGACCCAACAGAAATACAGATGTGTGTATTATGATTGGTAAAAAGAATACCTGTAGTCGTAGTATCTGTACTAGCCAAAAATTGTAAGTAATTCATCAACAAAAGAATGGAGTAAATTGGACACAGGTGCTCACACCTGTAATCCAGCACTTCGGGAAGCAGAGACAAGAGGATTGCCTGAGCCTGGGCAATTTGGTGAGACTTCGTCTGTACTATAAACCAAAAAGAAAAAAATTAGCCGGGCATGGTAGCACATGCTTATAGTTCCAGCTACTCAGGATCTGAGGTAGAAGGATTGCCTGATCCTAGCAGGTCGAGGCTGCAGTGGCCATGAGCATATCACTGCACTCTAGCCTGTGCAACAGAGTGAGACTGTGATTCCAAAAAAAAAAAAGAGTGGAGTAAGGATATTGCATTATATTTATACAATTGAATGCTGTACAGCCGTAAAAAGAAATGGACTACATTACAGCCTCATACAATCGTATGAAAGAATATAATCATTATAATACTGAATGGGCAAATGCTGAGTGCAAAAGAATACACACTGCTACAACAGTCAATATTCCCAGCAGCTGAGAAATGAATGTTGTGGCCCTGTGACATTATGGGCAAGCACCACAGCATCTACTACAGTTCACCCCTGTACTGCTCAGATCCAGATGCTTCTCATGTCAACTTTACTTAATCGAGGTATAGCTTCTGCTAAATTCTTTTGTCACAATTCCTGGGGACATAAACAAAAAAGAGGGACAGTGGAACAAACCACAGCCCCCACTTATGCAGGTGGCCCTAAGAAGGGATAGCTGATTCTCAGCATCTCCCTTTTCTACCATCCATTCTAGAACCCTTCATCCTAGGCTGGCACTTCTGGGTTGCCTAGTAGGATCGCTAGAGCCTCACCCCTGAGTGGTCTGAGGTACTAAGTGTTACTTACCATGGATTTATTGGGCTGTAGTTGCTGTAGCTCTCCTACTTACCTTAAACCTGTGCATGAGCATACCAAGGGATGGCCCAGTGAGTCACCTGAATGACAGACATCTCTGTGTGTCTTCATTATGTTACAGTGGCCCTCCATCCTAATGATGATCAGGGTCAGTTGCCCCTACCAGTATGGTAACTCTTTTATTTGCCTACTGGAATGAGGAACCTAACGTGATTTGGTAGCAGCTATAGCTTAAAGTTTAGTAGGACTCATTTTCTCCCCTCTAGGACCCAGACTTCTAGACCCACAATCTAAAGTTGTAGAGATGGGAAGCATATAGTGGATCACTGAGATCACTCCCACTCTCAGCCCTCGATTTTGGACCCATATATTCTATCTTCTGGAGACACAATCATATAGTGTCCACTGATTTACGGAGTATTGTGCATCCTTGAAGGATAATACCCAATGTGGCAAGGCATTTTCTCCTTTGAGGGGCCATGTTTCCAACTCCTTAAGATTGGAGCTTCTGCAGGGTGGAGTATGTGGTCGGAACAGTGAAACCCATAGTTGTGTTTTAACTGATATACCCCCTTTGCTAAAAAATCAGGACCCCCTGGTCCGAGGCAATGCTATGTAGGATCCTATGTCAGTAGATCAGATACATGTGAATTCATGGATAATGATGCTGGCTGAAGCCTGTAGATAGTGAAGGTAAACATATATTCAGAAAACAGGTTAATCCTAGTCAGGGCAGATTTCATCAACTTGCTACCCAGTGACAGGTGGTTCTCTTCAACGAATGTTGTTGTATCAAAGGCACAGTGTCAACTTCTGTGGCCAGCAGATTGGACTTCCAGCAGGATGAATGTCTCACAACTTTGGTAAGAAAAGCCTGTTTTAGCTTCCTGAGGCTGCTGTAACAAATTGCCACATGCTTTGTGGTTGAAAAGCAACACAAATTTATCAACTCACCATTATGGAGATCAGAAATAAGTTTCACTGGTCCAAAATCCAGGGCTCAGCAGGCCTGCATATCTTCTGAAGGCTCTAGAGGAGAATCTTTTTTTTTTCCTTTACAGCTTCTAGAAACCATGGATCATGGGCCCTTTCTCCATCGTCACTTCAGCAGTGTAGCAACTTTAATTTTCCCTCTTTCTCTGATTATAACCATCGCTTCCATCATCACTCCTTCAGCTTTGACTCTGACCCATCTGTAGATAATCCAAAATAATTTACTCATCCCAAGACCCTCAACCTAATCAGATCTGCAGAATCACTTTCATCATGTAAAATAAAGTATTTACAGGTTCAAAGGATTAAGATGTGAATATCTTTTGAGGGAGGAGTCATTACTCTGTCTACCACAAACCAGTGGTCTTGAGCCCATTCACAGTCTCCATCTCTGCCAGGAGCTGTTTTCTGAATGGTGTAGAATTCTGTGCTGATTGTGTGACCTTGCTTCAGAATCCTAAGGGTCTATGCTGTGACCCGCTTACTAGAGCTTGCCAGTTTCCATAGCATTCTTTGAAACTAGATGCCTTGCCCGGCTCGGTGGCTCAGCCTGAAATCCCGCGCCTTTGGGAGGCTGAGGTGAGTGGATTGCCTGAGCCCGCGGATTCGAGACCCACCTGGGCAG
>NW_007248055.1:229422-329060 GCF_000164805.1 Carlito syrichta
GAGGCTGCGGTGGCCGGGAGCGGCCACTGCACTCCAGTCTGGGCGACAGAGCGAGACTCCGACTCAAAAAAAAAAAGAAAGAAAGAAAGAAAGAAACTAGATGCCTCTAATACCATGGTCTCTGCCATATGATATGGCCCAAGTGATGGAGTTGCTTGATGTGCAGCTTGTACTGCACTGGGACCCACTTGAAACTAGAACCCTTAATATTACCTGATCAATGGGTCAGAGCTCCACCCCCAAGTGCGAAATATACTGCTTCCAAAGTCCAAAGATACTGATCAAACGTCATATTTCTTTATTAATGATAGGAGATGCAAGTGACAATAACTTGTTTTTGCTTTGGAGAAGATGTCCCAGTATCCTTCAGAGCACTCACTGGACCCCCTAAAAATGTCACTGATATAATAGGTAGGCCCCTTAGTCTTTGCAAAGTTTATCTCCCATCCTTGGAGTTCATGTCTTACTAAGGCATTCAGAGTTCTTCATGCTCACCAAGTCCAGTTAATTTGATGTCATCAATTTAGTGGACAAATTGATGTTCTCTAGAAAGAATGCTCAGATTAATAGGCTCAGGCTGAAACTGTCATGAGGCATGATGAGGTTTTCTAGAGATAGAAATGCCTGGTTCCAAAAGGTCATCTGAGGACATGGAATGATGATATACTCCAGGTACGCAACCAGTCAATGATTTTAAAAAATATATTATACAATGAAAAAATAAAGTGTTATGGACATGTGCGGTCTACAGGAAGTCAAGAAACCTGGTTCTAAAGAATCATCTGAGGACATGGAGTTGGGTCATGCCCCAGGTACACAGTTGCTGAGCAATAATATTATACAATGGGAGCATAGAGTGCTTTTCTCATTGTTACATAAAAGTCCTTGACAATGTGGCACACATGGACTTGCTTGTTGACAAAATTCAGCCAGTACCTTCAAGGGTTCCTTCCCTTCCTGCTCCCAGGGAAACCTCTGCTGAGAACATTTAAGAATAGTTGATTTGTTGCAGGGAAGATCAAAGTAGCAACTCTTACTGGGGACCCATGGCATCTCTAGAATCCTGCGCCTCTTCAAACTTCTTGTATCTTTGTCTGTACCAATTGTTATTATTGCAATTACAATTAGTAGAAATCTTTGAATTTGTCTTAAACTCTCGTGACTTACATACCTGAGATTGTTTTTAGTCAGGTCTAGTAAAGATACCACCTTCAGCACAGCAGCTACTGTTGGGGCCTCTTTGGGTAAGCTAGTGACAGTCTACTCATGGCATCTACCATGATCTTTGCGAAGGAGCCAAACTGATGAATTAAATAAAAATAGGATAAGAACCACCATTCATGAATCTCTTCCATTATCTTTGATATGTAATATTTTTTTTATTAACTGTCTTGGTGTGACTGGAAGGTGTAAGGTACTCCCACTATGCCATTCCTATGGCAATAGCTCTTCCGCTATAGACCAAGAAGTCAATGTGATGATACTGCCAACTGCTGAGTATACTCATTCCAATTATACATTTTGTAGTGGGAGAAATAATTGCCAGGTAGGTCCACGGATGCAGCTGACCTACTGTGAGGATGATCTGGGCCAGGACTTCATTTGTTCTTCCCCTAACAAATGTTTAATCCCTGGATATCAGTCAGTTCAAACTCTGTACCTAAAGTCCTTGAAAGATTTAGGTATTCCCCTTTCCCCATCTTTTAGTTACCTGAGTATATGGCCATAGCATCCTTTGGGGAAGGACTTGGGGAATTACTTTTGTATAAAACTTGTTATGTACTACAGGGACCATCTTAACGGCCATATAGCCTCTCATTCAATAGCTGATAGGCAATAACTGGGAACTGGGTAAAAGACTGACATCAGCCTTTTGCTCATCCATTTTTTATCTCTTCAAACTGTATTTTAATTACTATCCTGCCCAAGAATCTTACTCACAAGAATGTCATGATTGTTATTGTTAGCCATCTCCTTAGAGCTCTGCAAGTTCGTCTCTCCTGCTCTTGTTACCAATTACAGTAATTATGTCCACTTTGGTTTTTTGTTTTTGTTTTTGTTTTTGTTTTGAGTCAGGATCCACTCTTTTGCCCAACTTAGAGTACAGTGGCACAATCATTGCTCACTGCAGCTTTGACATCCTAGGCTCAGGCAATCCTTCCACTTCAGCCTTCCACGTAGCTAGGACTATAAGCACAGACCACTATGTCCAGCTAATTTTTAAATTTTCTTTGTAGAGATGAAGTCTCTATGTTGCCCAGGCTGGTCTCAAACTCCTGCGCCCAAGTGATCCTTCCACCTCGATCTCCCAAGTGCTAGGATTGCAGTCGTGAGCCACCGTGTCTGGCACCCACCTTGCTTCTGATGGTTGAGTACTCTCTCCCTGGCCTTTGCTAATCCAGGATCCCCATTTCCATTGCTAGTAGGATCCCAGCTCAATAACAGCCTGTCCTATAATTAGCCACGTCCTTTAGCAGATGGACACCATGGGGCTCCTTACTGATCTTGCTGCTCCCTTACTAGTACATTCTTCATCGTCTTGGAAAATAAGTTGTCCTCTGTGTCCTCCCAAGCAACAGAGTCAGGTGGTATGATAGATTTTCCAGTCTCACAGTAGATCTATTTCAGCAGGCTCAGAGATCTAGCAGGATCTATTTCTCTGAGCCATTTAATTCCTTCTTCTGTATTCTACATGATAGTTCTGGCACCTAAACTTTATTTTTATCTAATTTTACTTTACGTTTGAGTCAGAGTCTCACTCTGTCACCCAGGCTGGAGTGCAGCGGCACACTCACAACATCGACCAACATGTCGATGCCACACCAACATCGACCTGCTGGGCTCCGGCAAGCCTTCCACCTCAGCCTTCCAAGTAGCCAGAACTACAGGCGTGTGCTACCACGTCCGGCCAATTTTTAATTTTATTGTAAAGATGAGGTCTTGCCAAGTTGCCCGGGCTGCTCTCAAGCCCATGGGCTCAGGAAATCTACTCGCCTTGGCCTCCCAAAGTGCTGGGGTTACAGGCTGAACCACCAAGCCTGGTCATCTCAATTTTATTTAATGTGGCCTATCATTTTTTTCAAGCTTCCAGGTACCATAACAACAACATATTAAAACCATCTTGCAGGGCCCTTACCAAATGTATAAATCCCTTATCAAAAAGTGTTGCTGTATTCAGCTTTATATTTTGTTACTTCTTGATCCAGCACCCTTATCCACATTCTTCTGGTGTTCTGCTGGTATTTGTGAGTCTGCTCCTTGGGTGTAAATTCATCACCTCCTTTCATAAGCCTAGCACATGTCATTGTAGATCTGACCCTAGTTATTGATCTGCCGCCAGAAAAGGAAGTGGATGCAGACCCGAAAGAAGAGCTACATTGTCTTGTAAGGTCCCAGTCTCATTTGAGGTGTCTACGATGTCTTGAAAAAGTGAGGAAGGGGCTCTATCTTCCACAAGATAGAGTGGGCCATACCTTCAGGCTCAGAGAGTCCAGGAGAATCCAGGGATTTAATGGACTCAAGGAAAAATACTCATAAGTTCCCTTTCAGGAGCTCCATCACTATGGGGACCCTAACTCTGATACTGAGAATTTAAACTGTTCTGAAGCTCTGCCACTCTTGCAAGTATAGTGTCTGGTTCTCAGGTATGTCTGCCATATCGCTACAGAAGATGAGGGTCTTTTTAAGTTCTTCCCAAAAGGACCACTGACTCTCAAACTTTGCTTTAAATTGTTGATTGATTGCCCCAAACCTGTTATTTTCCCTCATTAATGACCACCCCATTCCATAGCCCTCCTAATTGCTAGTTTTCCCACCCAGAGCCAATGCCTCCCCTCCCACCTGTATCCCATCCAAATTCACCATAGGTGAATGCCTTAGCAATTACACTGCTACAATATGCCAGGATTCAGTGTTCCACCTGCTGCCAGGGCTGGGGACCTCACTGTCATCTGTCTGGTGAGTAATGCTCTCCTTAAAATCAGTTTCCTAGAACCATTCTTGCACCCAGTAGCTGGAACTACAGGTGCATGCTACCACGCCCGGCTAATTTTTGATTTATTGTAGAGATGAGGTCTCGCCAAGTTGCCCAGGCGGGTCTTGAACCCGCGGGCTCAGGCAATCCACTCACCTCAGCCTCCCAAAGGGCGCGGGATTACAGGCTGAGCCACCAAGCCCGGCTTAGGTTGGGTCTCATAGTGGTAAATCCTAACCTAAGGATTTGTGTGCATGTAATTTTTTTGAAGGAATTATTTTCTGGAAAAACCTATGAGGAAGTAGAATAGAAAAGAGCTGAACAAGGATGTTGTCTCAGGCAAAATCTAGCCTTGGACTAATCCACTGTGGGGATAGAAGGGACAGGGTCTGTGGCTTAAGCCGCCCGCCCAGTTGCACCCCCTTGGGACAAAGAGGTCAGCTTTTACCCTCATGTGAATCAGGCATTGTCTGTGGATCCCCTGGTAAGCGGAATGTTCAGAGCAACCTCCCGAGAAAAAATGGTTCATCAGCTGAGGGCAGTTCTCTGGAAAGGAGAGGAGCTGTGAAGAGGGAGAGGTGCACTGGCCCAGGAATGGGGATCTGGACACGATGCCAACAGCATCTTCTACAGTAACTTTTCATTGAGATTTTACAGAATTATCTTATTTAAAATAGAAGGTACTTCCCAGCTCCATTCCTTGACTTATTTTCCTCTAGAGAGCTTATCAGCTTCTGATACGAAATAATTAGCTAAGTTTTATAATCACTTCTCTCCCTACTAGAATGTAAACTCCATGAAGGCAGGATTTATTGTTTATGTTTACTCGTGGCTATGTTTATGTTTACCCTAGTGGTCAGAAGATTGCCTGGCACACAGTTATCTCTGAATAAATATTTTGAATGAATAGATGGCTAATATTACTGTGTGATTATCTAACATGTCAAACACATGGATCTCTTTAGAATCAACAAAGAATCAAATCTCTCCTCCAGGCTTTCATCAGAGTATTTTACTCCCAAATTGACAGCTACCATTTTCCTACCAACAGCGAGATTGAGACTGCCCAGGAGATTTAATTACATATTCTTCTAACTTTCTAAGTTCTTTACATTCTGTCTCCATTAACATATATTAGCAGAAAATAGTCCAAAAGCAATACATCAGTAAAGATGCCATTACTGGGTTATAATTCACATCAATAAAGATGCCATTATTGAGTTATAATTTACATCAGTAAAGATGCCATTATTGAGTTATAATATTACCATGCTTGGGCCTCAGCTATTACCCTTTGACTCTGCAAGAGAAACTTCCCTATGAAGAAATTCTTCCACAAAACACTACAGGGTGAAAGTCTTCATAATTGTATTCAATGCAGGAAACTGTAGCACACTCGGAGTCTGGCTTCATAGGATGTGGGATATTATTCTAGCTTGTGCATGATTGAAGAAGTCGACTTGCTTTTATGTGATCCTGGGTCACTATACTTCAGTCACTTCATCTGTAATGTGGAATAGCTTGCCCAAGGAAAAGCTGTCACAAACTCATCTACATTAGGAACCTGAGAAAGAAGAAACATGTCGAAACTACATCCTGTAGAAAACTTTCCCTTTAAGAATTTTTTCTCTTCAGTTCCATTTTTTAAAACCCCTCTAACTGTTCTATTGAAGATTCATCTCTGAACACAGTCCACTGTATATCTTGAGGCATTCTGTTCTATCCCTTATCTATATCAGAACCCACAAGAGTGAAGTGAGACCCCTTCATCCCAAGTGAGAGGAGTAGCATGTCGGGCCAGCATTCAAGTTGCCCAAATGTTCAGACACCCAGCCGAGGCATCAGATCTGGGCTTGGCCCTTCCACATCATTCAGCAGTCCACTCAGAGCTGCCCCTCTTCCCTATCCCAATTCAGAAATCACCTCTCTTGTGTATATTCTCAGATTTGAAAGGAATTTCTACAAATCCATGAGGAGAACATTGATATAATTTCACGCTTCTTTCAAATTTTGATCAAGATGAAATTTTACTTTTGCTATATATTGCTATGGTGAGTCTGTTACTGAGCAGAGCAGATTGTGTGACTTGATACAGAGCAAGGTATCACCTTTAAGTTAGACCTAAAAGGTTTAATTATACTTCCAAGATAATTGCTGTCTAGGTCTCCTCATCTCTGGAGTTACGGTCTCCTGCATATATCCTTCTTTCTCATTCCCTAATCTGCTGGTGGTTTGAATGATTTTTTCTTTTTCTTTTTTTTTTTTTTGAGTCAGAGTCTCACTGTCACCCAGGCTGGAGTGCAGTGGTATGCTCATGGCTATTCCAACATCGACTTCCTGGGCTCAGGCGATACTTTCACCTCAGCCTTCCAAGTAGCTAGAACTACAGGCACACGCTACCATGCCCGACTAATTTTTTGATATGTTGTAAAGACAAGGTCTCATCAAGATGCCCAGGCTTGTCTCGAACCCCTGGACTCAAGCAATCCTCTCACCTCAGCCTCCCAAACTGCTAGGATTACAGGCTTGAGTCACCACGTCCAGCTTGAATTTTTTAATGTAACCCTAGTCATTTATGTAATCCAAATGGTTATATGGGGAATCAGTAAAGGAATATCAACAAATCAAAGCTTTATTTGTTTCAGGAAAATAAAATGTTGGCACTTTATAAACAAACAAAAAGAGAGATAAAAGACTTATCTCTATCAAACTAGAGCCAAAGAAGGCTTGTGTGTTTACTGAACACACATGAAACTTTACTTCATGAATATATAGGAAATAGTGATCGTGGCAATGAACAGTTCTACTAGAAACTGGCAAATGATAAAGGGCAACTAGGTGAATAGTTCAAAAACTATTATGCCATAAAATTCTAATGTTAGAACCTATTCTTTGCTCCTAACAATTAACCCTAAGATGAAGCCATTAGTGAACAACTACCACCCAGAGCCAGCTTTAGCTAACTCATTCTTAACTATGAACAGACAAACAAGTGTCACCAGATATTTGAGGATAGTCTGCAACTTGAAAGGAAAAGACTATAATAAAACAAGCAAATCAGAAACACTGACACTAGGGAAAACATTGGTAGTTCTAATCATACTTAAATAAATTTGAGCCGATATTGCATCCTCATCAAACAAGTATAAGGTATTCTTTAAAAGGAGCAATGAGATCATTTTTAAAGCCATTGACAACACCATTAATCATCAGAGAAATGCAAATTGAAACCGCAATGAGGAATCATCTCATACTAGTCAGAATGGCTATTATTAATATATCAAAAACAACAGACATTGGCAAGACTGTAGAGAAAAAGGAATATTCATACACTGTTGGTGGAAATGTTAGCTAACTTCAGCCCCTATGGAAAACTGTTTAGAGATTTCTCAAAAAAACTAAAAATTGATTTCCCATTCAACACAGCAATACTACTACTGAATATATACCCAAAGGAACAGAAATTATTTTACCAAAAAATGCCTGCACACCTATGTTTATCACAGCTCTAGTCACAATAGCAAAGACATGGATTCAACCTAGATGCCCATTAACAGTGGACTTGGTAAAAAAAAAAAAGTAATATATATACACCATTGATACTAAACAGCCATAAAAAAGAACAAAATCATGTTATTTGCAGCAACATGGATGCAGCAGAAAGTCATTATTCTCAGTGAATTAACACAGAAACAGAAAACTAAATGGTACATGATAAAACTAGATACTACGTATAAGCAAGAGCAAACACGGGCTACACATGGGCATAAAGATGGAACAGAAGATACTGGGGACTCCTGAAAAAGGAAGGGAGGAAGGAGGACAAGGGTTGAAAAGCTATCTATGGGATGCCATGCTCATTATTTGGGTAACAGGTTCAATAGAAGCCCAAACCTCATCACCACACAATATACTCATGTAACAAAACTGTGTATGTACCCACTGAATTTAAAATACATTTTTGAAAATAACAAATAGAATTCAAAACAATTGCTGATATAAAAATTCAAGAGAGGTCAGGCACAATGGCTCGTGTCTATAATCCCAGCAATTTGGAAGGTCGAGGAGGAAGAATCGCTGGAGTCCAGGAATTCAAGACCAGCCTGGGTAACACAAAGAGATTTCATCTCTACAAAGGATAGAAAATTTAGCCAGGTATGGAAGTGCAAACCTGGATCTCCTGAGCTCAGGAGATAGAGGATGTAGTGAGATGGAATCACGCCACTGCACTCCAGGCTGGGCTACAGAGTGAGACCCTGTCTCAAAAAAATTCAAAAAAAAGAAATTCAAAAGAATTGTTAAACAGCGCTAGTGAATCAAACACAACTCACTCTATACACATGTGTGTGCACACACACACACAAAGGCCCACACATCAAAATAATAGAATGAGACCAAGGGAGGATTACCCCAGGAATGAATCACTGGTTCAACTTTCAAGAATCAATGTCATATCCTATACTAAGAAATCAGAGAAGAAAAGTCATATGATGACTTCAACAGATGGAGGGGAAAATGTGGTACAAATGCAATATCCATTCATGATTTTAAAATCCAACTAGAATTTAAATTTTATTTCCCAGAATCTAGGAATACAAGGAAAAGTTTTAAAAATTTTATCTTAAAGATGTGGGGTACAATTCAGGATTAGGTATGCAAGTGGTCATTGTATAAAGTTTGGGCCTCCCTTTGGTCCCCATCTCACCTGATTTGAGGTCAGGTACGCTTATTGGTATTATATTCCCCCCTCCCTCGTCTGGAGTTTCCTACTACTACCAATCCCTTTTTTCTAGTATTATGGTAAATGTTCAGGGTCTGCTTTTGAGCGAGAACATGTGGTACTCAGTTATTTGTTTCTGTGACAGATCTGTGGCTATGATAGACTCTAAATCCATCCAAGTTTCTGTGAAGTCCATATGGCTGTGTAATATTCCATTGTGTATATGTAACACATTTTTTAAAATCCAGTTCAGTTTCAATGGGCAGTACAGTTGGTTCCATGTTTTTCTATTGTGAATAGGGCTATAATAAACATGCATGTACAGGTATCTTTTTTGCAGAATGATTTGAGTTCCTCTGGGTATTCTCCCAGTAGGGGGATTGTTTGGTCAGATGGAAGGTCAATTTCTAGTTCTTTTAGGAATCACCACACTGTTTTCATAGAGGTTGAATTCATAGTTTGCATATCCTGTGGCAGTATAGAAGTGTTCCCTGTTTTCTGCATCCTCACTAGCATCTGTCATTGTTTGTTTTATTAATGATGGCCATTCTTACTGGGGTTAGATGGTATCTCAACATGGTTTTGATTTGAGTTTCTTTGATGACTAGTGAGGCTGAGCATTTCTCATGTATCTGTTGGCTGTTCATTATGTCTTCTTTTGTGAAGTGTCTATTCATATGTTTCGCCCACTTTGTAATGGGGCTGTTTGGTTTTTTTCTTTTTGACACGTTTGAGTTCCTTGTAGCCTAGATGTTAGGCCTTTGTCAGATACACAGTTGGCAAATAATTTTTCCCAGTCTGAGGACTGTTCCCTGCTCTCTCAATGGTTTCTTTGGCTTTGCAGAAGCTTGTCAGTTTGATGAAGTACCACTTGTAATCTTATCTCTTATGGCAAGGGCACTTGCGGTTTTGATCAGGAATTGTTTGATAGTTCCATTTTCCATTAAGGTTTTCTAAGGTTCTTATAGTTTGAGGTTTTATGTTTAGGTCTTTGTTTCATTTAGAGTTGATTTTTGTATATGGTGATAGGTAGGGGTCTTGTTTTAATCTTCTGCATGTGTTCAGTTAGTTTTCCCAGCACCATTTATTGAATCAGTTCTCCTCTCCCCAGTGGTTTTTGGTGGAGGCTTTGTCGAAGATGAGTTGGTTGAGAAATTGAGGTTTTGCTTCTTGAATCTCTATTCTATTCCATTGGTCTATATGCCTATTCTTGTACCAATACCAGGCTGTTTTGATTATTGTAGCTTTATAATAAAGCTTATAGTCTGGGACCATGATGCCTTCCACTTTTTTTTTTTTTTCCTGAGAATTGTTTTGGCTATTCATGGTTGTTTATGTTTATGTTATGTTCATATGTTTTCATATGAATTTCTGTATTGTTTCCAGAGGAAATGTTGGTAATTTAATGGGTATTGTATTGAATCTGTAGATTGCCTTTGGTAGGATGAACATCTTAACAATGTTGATTCTTCCTGTCCATGAGCATGGAATAATTTTTCATTTGTTTTTGCCTTCTTTGATTTCTTTGAGCATGTATTGTAGTTTTTATTGTAAAGGTCTTTCACTTCTCTGGTTAGTAAGTATTTCTTTTTTTAATGGTTATTGTGAATGGGACTGTGTTTTTCATATGGTTGTCTGCCTGTTTGTTGTTGGTATATAAGAATGTGACTGTCTTTTACTTGTTGGTTTTTGTATGCTGAGACTTTGCCAAAGTCCTTTATTGTGCAAGGAAGTTTTTGACAGATTCTCTTGGATTTTCGAGGTATAGGATCATATTATCAACAAAGAGGGATAACTTGACTTCTTTTCCTATTTGGGAAAGATTTCCTTCTCTTGTCTGATTGCTCTAGCTAGGACTTCCAACACTATGATGAATAGGATGAATGACAGTGGGCAACCTTGTCTTGTTCTGGTTTTCAGGGGAAATCCTTCCATTTTCTGTCTATTTAGCAATATGTTGGCTGTGAGTTTATCATAGATGGTGCTTACTATTTTGAGGTATGTTCCTTCTATGCCTAAGAATTCGAGAATTTTTATCATAAAGGGATGCCAGATTTTATCAATAGCTCTTTCTGCATCTAATAATATAATCATGTGGTTCTTGTTTTTATACCTATTGATGTATTTAATTACATTTATGATCTCACGGAGGTTGAACCAGCCCTGCATCCTGGGAATGAAGCCTACATATCATGGTGGATGATTTTTGAGATGTATTATTGGATTCGATTTGCTTGAGGATTTTTACATCTATGTTCATCACAGATATTGGCCTGTAGTTCTCTTTTTTTGTTGAATCTTTACCCAGTTTGGGTATCAGTGTGATGTTAGCATCATAAGATTTGGGGAGAGTTCCATCTTTCTCAGTTGCCTAAAATACTTTCAGTAGGATTGGTACCAGCTCCTCCTTGTATGTTTTGTAGAATTTCACTGGGAAGTCGTCTGGTTCAGGCTTTTTTTTTTTTTTTTTTTGGTAGGTAGGTAGTTTTCTTTTCATGGAGTCAATTTCCTGGGTTGTTATTGGTCTATTTAGTGCCTCAATGTCTTCTTGTTTCAATTTTAGGAGGTTGTGTGACGTCAGAAAGTCCTCCATTTCATTTAGGTTGTTGAGTTTGTTTCCATATAGGTGTGCATAGCAATCTTTGATCATCTTTTGCATTTCTTCAGAGTCAGTTGTGATTTGATCTTTTGCATTTCTGATTTTGTTTATTTGGACTTTTTCTTGGTCTTCTACCTAGGGGGTCCATCAGTCTTATTTATCCTTTCAAAGAACCAGCTTTTTGTTTCATTGATTTTTTTCTGCGATGTTTTTTTTTTTTTTTTGCCTTCTATATCCCATATTTCACCTTTTACTTAGGTGATCTGAATTCTTCTGCTGAAGTTAGGGTTTTGGTGTTCTTGCCTCTCCAGCTTCCTTAGGTGATTTGTTAGGCTGTTAACGTGTGGTGTTTTTATTTTCTTGATGTGTGTTTGTAGCGATATAAATTCCCCTCTTAGTACTGTTTTCATGGCATCCCAGAGGTTTTGGTAAGATGTTTCTTCATTTTCATTTGTTTCTAGGACTTTTTAAATTTCTGTTTTGATTTTTGTGTTGACCCAGGATTTGTTCAGCACCATGCTGATTAGTGTTCATGTCTTTGTGAGTTTGGGGGAAATTATCTTGGTGTTGATCTTTATTTTTATTCCACTGTGATCTGAGAAGGTGCATAGCAGTATTTTTAGCTTATGAAATTTGTCTGTGCTTGATTTATGGCCGAGGATGTGATTGATCTTGGAGTACAGTCTATGTGGTGAAGAGTAGAATGTATATTCTGTAGTTTTTAAGTGGATTGTTCTGTAGGTATCTATTAAGTTCATTTGGGCAAGCATCAAGGTGAGGTTCCTGATCTCTTTGTTGATTTTTTGCCTCAATGATTTATCTAGGGCTGTTAGTGGGGTGTTTAAGTTCCCAGCTATGATAGTGTTAGAGTCAATATCTTTTTTTAGTTTACTTAGTAGTCACTTTATAAATGCTGGTGCTCCTCTACTGGTGCATATGCATTTAGGATGGATATTTCTTGCTGATGGGTTGAACCTTTTATTATTATGTAGTCTCCGTCCATATCTTTTAAAATTGTGATAACTTAAAGGTTGCTTTGTCTGACTAAGAGCATGACTGCTGCCTTTTGTAATTTGTTCCCCTGGAAATTCATTTTCCATTCTCTAACATGAGTCTGTAGGTATCCCTTGTTGTGAGATGTGATTCCTGTATGCAGCAAATTATTGGGTCATGATTTTTTATCCAGTTTCCCATTCTATGTCTTTTCAGTGGTGCATTCAGTTCATTCATGTTAAGGTTGATTATGGAAATATGAGTGTTTATCCCTGTTACAAGGTTCTTATAAAGTCTTTTTTCTTTGTTTTCTTTTAACTTTTAGGCTGATGTGTGTGTGTCTTCAAGTTTGCAGTTGTGATGTATTCTCTGTTGATTCTGTGTTTTCCTGTTCTCTTTGGAATTGTGTGGTTATTCTTTCTTTTTTCTTTCTTCTGGGCTTAATACTTTTTAAAGCGTCTCCTGTAGAACTGGTCTGGAAGCTGCATAATCTCTTAGGGTTTAGTTGTCTGGGAAGGATTTTAATTCTATATCACTGATGAAGCTGAACTTGACTGGGTAGGAAATTATTGGTTGTAATTGTTTATCTTTGAGGGCTTTGAAAATTGGACTCTAGTCCCTTCTAGCTTGTAGTGTTTCTGCCAGTAGGTCTACTGATAGGTCTTCCCCAATAGGTAGTCTGACTTTTCTTTCTCGCTGGCTTTAGGATTTTTTTTTCTTTTGTACCTACTTTGTGTACGTGAATTACTATGTGTCTAGGGATTGGTCTTCTCATTTGATGTCTTGCAAGGGTTCTCTGTATCTCTTGTGTTTGGATGATCACATCTCTGGTGAGATGGGGAAAGTTTTCTTGGATAACCCCCTGGAATATTTGTTCCAAGGTGTTCTCTGTTTTCCTTTCTTCTTCTGGGATACCAATCAGGCATAAGTTTGGCCTCTTGATATAATTGCACATCTCTTGGAGGCTTTGTTTTTTTTTCTTTCTGAGTTTTCTTTCTGTGTTTTTTACAGATTGGGTTAATTCCATATTTTGGGCTTCAAGTTCTAAGATTCTTTCTCATACCTGATTGATTCTGTTTTTCATGTTTGTCATCTTGTTATTTATTTTCTGTATAAAGTTTTTATGGCCAAAATCTCTGTTATAAGTTCTTTCAGTATTGCATCTTGCCTTTCTTGAGGCTTACTCACAATTTCCATCCATCCTCTAATTCCTGTTGTATTCTGGGGGCAGTCATTGGTGCCTTCCACTGTTTGGGCTCTGAGGTCTAATTTCTCAGGCATTATCTCTTTGGTACACTGGGAATCACCTGTGTTCTTCAATTGATTTTTCCTCATTTGTGACAGATCTCTTTCTTTTCTCTTTAGTTCCATTATTCAGTGGCAATGGAAGAGGCTTTCACTTCTGATGTTTGCTCATTCCTCCATTTTTCCCTGATTAGGGCTCTGAATTTGTTGTATTTTGAAACAGGACTGGGGGTGGGAAGCTTAGCTGCCTCTTGTAGTTTTGGGAATTGAATAAGGTGGAGAATGAGGAGTTAGGATTCAGAAACTACTTGCAAATCACAATGTTCACTGACTGGGTATGACTGGGTATCCCTGATACCCATTCCCCCACCACTTTATATGACAATGCAGTGGGTACACGTGTGTACCCCTTGAGTCAAAGATAAAGTAACAGTAGTGAGGAGAACAGAGAAAAGTAGAATGAAATAGAACAAAGTAATAATAATTTAAAAACACAGAAAAACAAAAGCAAAAAACAATAAAACACACACACACAAAAACCAAAACAAACAGGAAAAACACAAACACACACACCAAAAAAAACCACAGGAAAATCAAACACACACACACACACACAAAAAAAACAAAAAAATGAAAGATGAAGAAAAAAGAAAGAAAAAAAGGGGTGGGCTAATTCAAATCAAATCCTCATACACACATTCACACACACATTAAACCAAAACAAGAGAAGAACAAAAAAGAAAAGAAAAGATGAACACTCAATCATTCATGTACATGCATAAAAAAGAAAACAAATCATGAAAGAAGAAAGAAAAATAGAAAAAAGAAAAGATAAAAAGGGGGGGATGCAAATTGAACCATCACATACACATTCATGCAAAAATTAAAAAGAAAAAGATTTTTAACATTTCTGGACACTAAGCTGCCTCTTGTGGCAAGTTCTGTAATTGTTCCTCTCAACTGCTCACAGGTAAGTTCATCTGCTGTTTCCTGCAGGGCTGTGACCTCCTTCACAATCTCCTCAGCACACAGCTCAGGGAGAGGAGGGGCGATGGGGGTGACTGGGGCATCAGTCCTCCCCTTTCACTCTCTCATAGTCAGAGGGATCCCCTCCCACGGGGAGGTAAGGGATTGTCTCCACCCCAGGTGCTGGCTGGGACACCCCAACCAGGCTTATCCTGGAGTAGAGTCCTCCTATAGTGACTGATGTCCGGGCTCTACCTGGGTTCATCCCTCTCAGTCATGCCCCAGCAATGTAGGTATGACATTCAGAGGATTGCTAGGGAGGAGGGGTTTGGGTCAGCCCAGGACTCACCGCTGATCTCTTGGGGGGTGGGGTTTTCTTCCTCCTTTTCTGGTTGTACCTTTGTCCCACAGCTACATCTGGGTAGGGGGTAGGGCACCTGAGACTCTTCACTTATCCTGTCTGTCCAAGGGTCTATTGCTCTTTGGTAAGAGTGCCAGAGCACTTCCCTGCCCTGTTTTCAAGATGGTGGCAGGGTGCCTGTTTCATCTTCTCCAGTGGGGCTCTGCCTCTGAGTCCCTTCCTATGTTCCCTCCGCAGCCTTTGCCGCCAGGTTCTGGCAGGTGCTGAGGTAGTGAGGCAGAACCTGGAGCTGGCAGTCACTCCCAGCAGTTTCTTCCCAGGAAGGGCTTTGTTGATTTTTTTTTTTTTTGAGTTGGAGTCTCACTCTGTCACCCAGACTGGAGTGCAGTGGCCGCTTCTGGCCACCGCAGCCTCGACCTGCTGGGCTGCGGCCATCCTTCCGCCTCAGCCTTCCGAGTAGCCGGCTGATTTTTGATTTCTTGTAGAGAGGAGGTCTCGCCTGCCTAGGCGGGTCTCGAACCCGCGGACTCAGGCAATCCACTCTCCTCAGCCTCCCAAAGACGTGGGATTACAGGCTGAGCCACCGAGCCCGGCTGCTTTGTTGATTTTTAAAAATGGCACTCAGATTATGCACCCTGGGAAGTTCTAGGGTCCAAGCAGAGCAGCTATGGCACCAGCCACTTCAACAAGAGAGTTCTGACCACTTGCTCTCGAGTCCCCACTCAGTCAACCACTGACACACCCACTTACTCACAGGCACATATGCAAAACTGTTCGTACACCCACTCACTCACATAGAGACTCACATAGTCCAACTAGCTCTGCCACCATCTTCCCCTGCTCCCCCAAAAGGAAATTTCCACAAAAATATAAGGGGCATCTACAAAAAGCCTACAGCTTGATATTGAAACACTGAATGCTTTCTCTCCAAGAAGAGGAATAAAAAGAGAATGTCTTATCTTACCACTCCTATTCAAAATGGTACTGGAGTATAATCTAAGACAGAAAATAACAAAGTTAGCTAGAATGTGGAGAAATTGGAACTTTCGTTTACTACTGGCGGGAATGTAAAATGGTGCCACTACT
Source organism: Carlito syrichta (assembly GCF_000164805.1). Classification (NCBI taxonomy): domain Eukaryota; kingdom Metazoa; phylum Chordata; class Mammalia; order Primates; family Tarsiidae; genus Carlito; species Carlito syrichta. The sequence continues at coordinate 245,366 of NW_007248055.1, forward strand.
TTAGAAAACAGTCTGGTAGTTCCTCAAAAGGCAAACATAAAGTTACCATGGGACTCAGCAATTTCACCCAAGAGAAATGAAGACATATGTTCATACAAAAATCTGTAGACAGACACTTATTGTAGTATTATTTACAATAGCCAAAATGTTAGACCAGGTGTGGTGGCTCAGCCTGTAATCCCAGCACTTTGGGAGACTGAGGAGAGAGGATTGCCTGAGCCTCTGGCAGAAAGAGTGGAGAGGAAATGGAAAGTGATGGCTAATGGATATGGAATTTCCTTTGGGGATGATGAAATGTTCTAAACTTGATTGTGGTGATGGTTTCATAACTCTGTGAATATACAAAAAAAACCCATTAAATTCTCTACTTTAAATGGATAAATTGTATATTATATCTCAATAAACCTAGTTTATATATATATGTATATATTTTAATGTACTAGTGGTCCCAGCTGGTGAAATAAAGCAAGAAAGAAATTTAAAACATACAGAATGAAAAGGAGGAATTAAACTTCTCTGTTTGCAAATGACATCATTGTCTGTGTAAAAGATCCCAAGGAATCTAGAAAAAGGCACTAGATCTAATAAGTGAGGTTAGCAATCTTGAAGAATACAAGGTCAACAATTTTTAGAATCATGTTTTTTCTATATTCTAGCAATTAGAAACTGAAATTTTGAGAAGCATCATTCAAAATAGCACCAAAAATTGAAACACATAGATAAAATTTAATAAAATATGCATTAAGCTCTGTAACCCAAAACTACAAAAACTAATGAAAGATAATCTAAATAAATGGAGCAATATGTCATGTTTACAGATTGGGAAATTTAATATTATTAAGAGTTCAATTATTCCCAGACTGATTTATAGATTAAATGTAACTCAAATAAAAATCCTAGCAGGATTTTCTGTAAAAATTGGCAAACTAATTCTAGAATTTATAGGTGGGGATAAAAGCACTAAAATAATCAAAACAACTTGAAAAAGAATAAAATTGGAGAACCATATTACGTGATTCAAAACTTAATATATCAGCTACTACAATAAGAAAGACAGGAGCGTATTGGCAAAAGAATAGACACATATTAATGGAACAGAATGGAGAATCCAGGAATGCACACACACACCACACAAAGTCAATCAGTGTTTCACAAAGATGCCAAAGCAATTCAACAGAATATGTAGTCTTTTCAACAACTGGTGTTAGAACAATTGGTCATCCATATTCAAAAAATGAACTTTGACTCATACCTCATATCCTACTAAAAAAATTAATTCAAAATATAAAAACCGAATGTAAAATCTAAGCAACAAGAAAAATAGAGCGAAAAATATTTGTGACTTGGGTTAGGCAAAGATTTCTTAGATACAAAAAACACATATCATGAAAGAAACATTGATACAATGGAATTCATCAAAAATAAATGCTTCTCTCTTTGAAGTTTTTTTTTTTAAGGTAAAATCTAGCCACAGACTAGGATTTTTTTTAAGGTAAAAGTTAGCCACAGACTGGGAGAAAATATTTGCAAAATACATATCTGATGAAAGGTTGATATCCAGAATATGTAAAGAACTCTTTTTTTTTTTGAGTTGGAGTCTCACTGTCACACAGGCTGGAGTGTAGTGGCATGCTCCCAGCCACTGCAACCTCGACCTACTGGGCTCAGGCGATCCTTCTTCCTCAGCCTTCCAAATAGCCGGAACTCCAGGTGCACGCTACCACACCCGGCTAATTTTTAAAAATTTATTGTAGAGATGAGGTCTCACCATGTTGCCGAGGCTGGTCTCGAACCTGTAGGCTCAGGCAAATCTCACACCTCAGCCTCCCAAAATGCTGGGATAATAGGCTTGAGCCACCGTGCCCGGCTGCAAAGAACTCTTAAAACTCAATAATAAGAAAACAAACAATCCAATGAAAAGTATAGGCAAATGATTGAAGAAATACTTGGCAAAGAGGATATACAGGTGGCTAATAAACACAACAAAAACATTAAGCTCAACACCATCAGTCATTAAGGAAATATAAACTAAAACTACAACGAGCTAACGCTATGCACCTATTAGAATGGGGGTTATGAGGAGAAAGCAACCTTCAGAAATGACCCCCTAAGATAGACAGCATGGTAGAGTAAGGAATATCAGACTAGAAGTTGAAAGTTCTGAGTTTCGACCCCTACTGTGTAACATCAAGTCACTGACCTCTGTCCATAATTTTTTTCATTTCTTTTTTATTTTTGTTAATTTTAAAGATGTGGGGTATAGTATAATTGGGGGTTAGATATACAAATGTTCATTATGCAGGTACCCTTGTTGATGAGATGTGACCCTCCCTCCCCTGGCAGTTTCCCTCAACTGCCAATCCCACCCCTCCTCCCCTGGCAGTTTCCTACTACCACCAATCCCCTTCTCATTGTATTATGGTAATTGTTCAAGAACCGCTTATGAGTGAGAAAAATGGAACTCTGTTCTTTGTTGCTGTGATAGAGTATGATAGACTCTAAATCTATCCAAGTTGCTGCAACGTCCGTATATTTGTCCATCTTGATGGCTGCATAATATTCCATTGTGTGTAGGTACCACAAATTTTTTTTATCCAGCTTTGATGGGCAGCATGGTTGGTTCCATGTTTTTGCTATTGTGAATTGGGCTGTAACAAACATGCATGTGCAGGTATCTTTTTTGTAGAATGATCTGAGTTCCTCTGGGTATATTCCCAATAGGGGGATTGCTGGGTCACATGGAAGCTCAAATTCTAGTGCTTTCAGAAATCACCACACTGTCTTCCAAAGAGGTTACACTAGTTTGCATTCCCACCAGTAGTGTGGAAGCATTCCTTTTTCTCCGCATCCTCGCTGGCATTTGTTGTTTGTTTTATTAATGATGGCCATTCTTATTGGGGTTAGGTGGGTATCCCAATGTGGTTTTGGTTTGTATTTCTCTAACGATTAGTGAGGCTGAGCACTTTTTCATGTGTTTGTTGGTTGCCCATATAACTTCTTCTGAGAAGTGTCTATTCATGTCTTTGCCCATTTTATAATGGGGCTGTTTGTTTTTTCTTTTTGGCACATTTGAGTTCCTTGTAGATCCTAGATGTTACGCCTTTGTCAGAGATACAGTTGGCAAATATTTGTTCCCATTATGTGGGCTATTTCCTGCTCTCTTGATGGTTTCTTTTGCTTTGCAGAAGTATGTCAGTTTGATGAGGTCCCACTTGTCTTATCTGATTTCTTATGATATGGGCACTTAGGGTTTTGATCACGAATTGGTTGCCAGTTCCAATTTCCATAGGGGTGTCTCCTGCATTTTCTATGATTCTTATAGTTTGAGGTTTTATGTTTAGGTCATTTAGAGATAATTTTTGTGTATGGTGATAGGTAGGGGTTCTGTTTCAATCTTCTGCATGTGATCAGCCAGTTTTCCTAGCACCATTTACTGAATTGGTTTTCTTCTCCCCAGTGGTTGTTGTTGGAGGCTTTGTTAAAGATGAGTTGGTTAAGAAATTGAGACTTTGCTTCCAGATTCTCTATCCTGTTCCATTGGTCTATATGCCTATTCTTGTATCAATACCAAACTGTTTAGATTACTGTAGCCTTATAGTAAAGTGTGGAGCCTGGAATTGTGATACTTCCTGCTTTGTTTCTTTTGCTGTGGATTGTTTTGGCTATTTGTGGTCGTTTATGTTTCCACATGAATTTCTGTATTGTCATTTCTAGGTCTGAGAAGAATGATGTTGGTAATTTAATGGGTATTGCATTGAATGGGTATTGCATCCTATCCATGAGCATGGAATATTTTTCCATTTATTTGTGTCTTCTTGGATTTCTTAGAGCAGGTTTTGTAGTTCTCATTGTAAAGGTCTTTCGCTTCTCTGGTTAGGAAGATGCCGAGGAATTTCTTTTTGTGTGTGACTATTATGAATGGGATTGTGCTTTTTGTTTGGTTCTCTGCCTGCTTGTTGTTGGTGTATAAGAATGCAACTGTCTTTTTACACATTTATTTTGTACGCTGAGACTTTGCCAAAATCCTTTATCAGTGCAAGCAGGTTTTTGACAGATTCTTTGGGATTTTCAAGGTATAGGATTATATTGTCGGCAAAGATAGATAACTTGACTTCTTCCTTTCCTATTTGGATACCCCTGATTTCCTTCTCTTGTCTAATTTCCCTAGCTAGAACCTCCAATACAATGTTGAACTAGAGGGGTGAGAGTGGTAGCCTTGTCTTGTTCCAGTTTTCAGGGGAAATGTTTCCAGTTTCTGCCCATTTAGCAATATGTTAGTTGTGGGTTTATCGTAGATGGCACTTACTATTTTGAGTTATGTTCCTTCTATACCTAGGTGTCTGAGGGTTTTTATCAAGAAGAGATGCTGGATAAAGCTTTATCAAAAAGTTTTTCTGCATCTAAAGAGATAATCATGTGATTTTTGTTTTTACATCTGTTGATGTATTTAATTACATTTATGGTCTTGTGAATGTTGAACCAGCCCTGCATCCTGGGGATGAAGCCAACCTGGTCATGGTGGATGATTTTTGAGGTGTGTTTTTAGATTCGATTTTCTAGAATCTTGTTGAGGAGTTTTGCACCTATGTTCATAAGGAATATTGGCCTGTAGTTTTCTTTTTTTGTTGAATCTTTACCCAGTTTGGGTATCAGTGTGATGTTAGCTTTGTAAAACGATTTGAGGAGAATTCCATCTTTCTCAATTGCCTGAAATACTTTCAACAGGATTGGTATCAGCTCCTCCTTGTACATTTTGTAGAATTCTGCTGGGAAACCATCTGGTCAGGCACTTTTTTTTTTTTTTTTTTTGTAGATAGTTTTCTTATGACAGAGTCAATTTCCTGGGTTGTTATTGGTCTATTTAGTGTTTCAATGTCTTCTTGTTTCATCCTGGGGAGGTTGTGTGATGTCAGAAAGTCTTCCATTTCATTTAGGTTATCAAGTTTGTTCCCATATCGGTGTACATATTAATCTCTGATAATCTTTTGTATTTCTGAGGGGTCATTTGTGATTTGATCTTTTGTATTTCTGATTGTGTTTATTTGGGCTTTTCTCTCTTTTTCTTGGTCATTCTGGCTAGGGTCCATCAGTTTTGTTAATTCTTTCAAAGAACCAGCTTCTTGTTTTGTTGATGTTTTCTATGATATTTTTTCTTCTATGTCCCATATTTGGTCTCTTATTTTGGTGATCTAGCTTCTTCTGCTAAAGTTAGGGTTTGGGTGGGCTTCTCTTTCTAGTTCCCTTTGGTGAATTGTTAGGCTGTCAACTTGTGATCTTCCCATTTTCTTGATATGTGCTCATAGAGATATAAATCCCCCTCTTAGAACTGATTTTATAGCATCCCAGAGGTTTTAGTAAGATGTTTCTTCATTTTCATTTGCTTCCAGGAATCTTTTAATTTCCACTTTGATTTCAGTGTTGACCCAGTAGTTGTTCAGCATCATGCTTTTAGTGTCCATGTCTTTGTGGGCTTTTGGGAAATTTTGTTGGTATTGATGTTTATTTTTATTCCATTGTGATTATCTGAGAAGGTGCATGGCAATATTTCAACCTTATGGAATTTGCTTATGCTTGATTTATGGCAAAGGATATGTTTGATCTTGGAGTATGTTCCATGTCATGATGAATAGAATGTATATTCTGAGGTTGTTGGGTTCAGTAATCTGTAGGTATCTATTAAGTCCTTTTGGTCAAGTGTCAGGTTTAGATTCTGAATCTCCTTGTGGATTTTTGGCCTTGATGATCTATCTAGGGCTGTTAGTGGGGTATTCAAGTCTCCTGCTATAATAGTGTTAAAGTCAATATCTTTTTTTAGTTTACTTAGTAGTTGCTTTAACTTTGAGCCTGTGTGTGTTCCTTGTGAGATGAGTTTTCTGGATGCCTCAAATCTTTGGTTCATGGTTTCTTATCCAGTTTGCCATTCTTTGTCTTTTCGGTGGGGCATTTAGTCCATTCATATTCAAGCTGATTATTGAAATGTCATTGTTCATCCCTGTCATGAGGTTCTTATAAAGTCTTTATTTGTTTGCTTATTTTCTTTTGACTTTGAGGTTGAGGTATGTGTGTATCTTCAAGTTTGTTGTTGCACTGTATTCTCTGTTGATTCTGTGCTCTGCTGTTCTCTTGGGAAGTATGTGGTCATTATTTCTTTCTTCTGTGCTTAATACCTTTTTAAGTGTCTCCTTTAGAGCTGGTCTGAAGCTGCATAATCTCTTAGGGATTGGATGTCTGGGAAGGATTTTAATTCTCCATCACTGATGAAGCTGAGCTTGGCTGGGTAGGAAATTCTTGGTTGGAATTGTTTATCTTTGAGGACTTTAATATTGGACTCCAGCCCCTTCTTGCTTGTAGTGTTTCTGCTGATAGGTCTGCTACTATTCTGATTGGTTTTCCCTGGTAGGTAGTCTGATCTTTCTCTATTACTGCCTTTATGATTTGTGTGTGTGTGCCTACTTTGTGTAGGCAAATTACTATGTGTCTAGGGGTTGGTCTTCTCATTTGATGTCTTGGAGGTTCTCTGTATCTCTTGTGTTGGGCTGGTCACATCTCTGATGAGATGGGGAACGTTTTCTTGGATTATCTCCTGGAATACTTGCTCCAAGGTGTTCTCCATTTCCCTTTTTTCTTCTGGGATACCAATCAGGCATAGGTTTGGTCTCTTGATATAATTGCATATCTCTTGTAGGCTTGTTATTTCTTTCTGAGTTTTCTTTCTATGTTGTTTACAGATCAGGTAAATTCCGCGTTCTGGTCTTCAAGTTCTGAGATTCTTTCTTTGGCTAGATTAATTCTGCTTTCCAAGCTTGTCATCTTGTTATTTATTTCCTGGATAAAATTTTTTATTGCCAAAATCTCTGTTACAAGTTCTTTCAGTGTTGCATCTTGTCTTTCTTGAATCTGATTCACTCTTTCCATCCATTCCCTAATCCCTGTCATATTCTGGGACTAGTCATTGGTGACTTCCATTGTTTGTGCTCAGAGGTCTGATTTTTCTGGAGTTTTCTCTTTATTACACTTAAAATTATCTGTTGTCTTCCTTTGGCTTTTCTTTGTTTATAACAGATCTCTTGTTTTTCTCTTTAGTTCTGTTATTCAGTGTCAGTGAGAAAGGCCTTCCCTTCTAATGTTTGCTCAGCCCTCTATTCTTCCCTGATCTGGGCTCTAGATTTTACTATTTTGAAACAGTATTGTGGGTGGGAGGATTTGTTGTCTCTTGTAGTTTTGAAAGTTGAATAAGGTAGGGAATGGGGAGCTAGGATTCATATTCTACTTGCAAATTACAATTTTCACTGATTGTGATATGTGTTCCCTGAGACACACTCCCTACCACCACTCTATATGATGATGCAATGGGTACATGTGTGTACCCCCTGAGCCCAAGATACAATGACAGCAATGAGGAGCACAGAGAAAAATAGAATGAAATAAAATGGACAAGAATTAAGAAAAAAGGAAAAGAAGAAAATACAGAACAATGAAAGCAGAAACCAAAGCAAAAGAACAATTGAAAACACACACAAGTGCGCACGCACACACACACACACACACACACACAGACATACACACACACACACCCCAAAACAAACTGGAATAACAACAAAGTGAAACAAAACAAACAACACCAAAAAAAACCCCCAGGAAAGCCAAACACAGATACGTACACCTAGCACAAAGTGAATAGAGAAGAAAACAGAAAGATTGGTGGGAAAAATAAATAGCAAAAAACAAAACAAAAAAAGAAATTCAGATTGAACCCTCACACATATATTGACTCACACCTTAGACTAAAAAATAAAAATAAAAAAAGAGAAGAACAAAAGAGCAAATACAAGCCAACAACACACACACACACACACACACACACACACACACACACAAAACAAAAAGCAAAATAAGAAAGAAAAAAGAGAAGGAAAAAAATGGGAGGGATGCAGATCAAACCCTCACATACACATTCATGCACAAAGGAAAAATATTTTTTAAATAGATTAACAAATAAACAGGCAAAAAAATTTTTTAAATTTTGTTAAAAATTAAAGAGAAAAAAAGTGCCCTTTTGTGGCAGACTCTGTAATTGTTCCCCTTGTCTTCCTCTCCTGCAGAGCTTCCACCTCTTTCATTCTCTCCCCAGTGTTCGGAGCAGGGAAGGGTGGGGCTGCAGTCCCCCCCCTCCCACTTTCGCCTGGTCAGGGAGATCTCCTCCAGTGAGGAGGTGTGGGATTGTCTCTTCCCCAGGTATGTACTTGCAGGAGGTGCCCCAGCCAATCCTATCCTGGAACAGAGTTCTCTTATGACAATTGATGTCCAGGCTCTGCCTGGGTTTGTCCCTCTCAGTCACGGTCCAGCTGTGTGGGTCTGACATTCAAAGGATTGCTAGGAAGGAGGGACTCACCACTGATCTCTTTGGAGGTTTCTTTGTCCTTTTCTGGCCATACCCTTTGTCCTGCCTCTGGATCAGGGGAGGGGATGGGGCACCTGGGACTCAGCCCTGTCAGGTCCCTCCGAAGTTTGTTCTTTCAGGATATTCCCCCGGGTCACAATCAACCCTGAGTATTTGATCTGCCAGTCACAGAGATCAGGTCAGTTGTTCTGTGGTGAGCAAGTGTGAGCACTTTTCTGCCCCATCTTAAGATGGTGGCAGGGTGTTTCTCTTGTCCTCTCTGGTGGGACTCTACTTCTGGACTTCCTCCACAGCCCCTGTTGCCAGTGTCCAGCCAGGCACTGAAGTGGTGAGGCAAAGCCTGGAGTTGGCAGTCTCTCCTACTGCAGTCATGAGACTCAGAGCCTGGAGCTGGTAGTTTCTCCCTGCTGCTTCTTCATAGGAAAACTTTTGTCTGTTTAAAAAAATAAAAAGGCACCCAGCTTCTGTGACCTGGGAAGTGCCAGGAACCAAGCAGAGAAACTACAGTACCAGCTGCTGCACCAGGAGGTCCCTGGCTACTGCTCACGAGCTGCCACTTAATCAGTCTCTCCCAGCATTTTCTTGCCAGGAAGGTTTTTGTTGATTTTTTTAAAAAATTGGTGCTCGACTTCTGCATCCTGGGAATCGCTAGGGTCCAAGTCTAGCAGTGGCAGCACCAGTCGCTGCACCAGGAGAGCCCTGGCTGCTAGCTCCCTAGCCCTCACTCAGTTAGTCACTCACATACCCACTCACTCACCAGCACATACACAAAATTTTCCATTCATTCACTCACTCACAGTGGGACTCGCATAGTCCAACTGGCTAGGCCATCATCTTCCTACTCCCATAATTTCTTTATTAGCTCTGTAGAGATAACAGTTGTCCTGTTGATCTCCAAAACAATTAACAAAGTTTTGTAAATAATAAAATTCTAGACAAACATAATAGACCACTGATAGTAGAACATCAAAGAGTTGGGAAAGAATTACCATTCTGAAAGATCGTCTGATAACTTTACTACATACAGCCACCCCTTGGCATCCACCGGGGACTGGTTCTACTCACCAATACCACCAGTCCCGTAGATGCCAAATCCTTAGAGGCTCAAGTCCCTTATGTAAAAATGGCATAGTGCAGAATTTGCAAGTAACCTACACACATCCTCCCGTATACTTTAAATCATCTCTAGATTACTTGCAATATCTAATACAAAGTAAATGCTATGTAAGTAGTGGTCTACTATTTGTTTTCACTTGTATTATTTTTTATTGTTGTATCTTTATTTTTTATTGTTTTTCCACAAAATATTTTCAAGCCATGGTTGGTTGAAGTCACAGATGTGGAATCTGTGGATACCAAGAACTGACATTGTACCTTGTGCATACCATCCTTGACTGAGAGGTGCCTGTTTCCAAGAAGCTCATCATGCAAGAAGCAGACAGACCCTGAAGAGAATAATGTGTTATGAACAATAAACAACCATTTAAATAATTAGTCAACCTGCCTCTTAGGAGGAAGAAGCTACTTTATATCCTTAGGTATGATTTTTATATATTCTTCCCCCCCTCCAAAAAAAAAAAAACTATCTCCATTTTTCTGCTCTATGCCCCATGAGGAAGAACCATGTTAATTCCATCTATAGGTTCCCTTGCTCTTTGGCTTCCAAAGGTGTCTGTCAAAGGGGACCTGGCAAGAGGAAGGAAGGAGGAGAAAGACAATGAAATCAGAAATCACCCTGACTCCCTGCAGGGTCACAGGAGGTTGACTGTATTCCCTGACTAAAAGCCTTAAGTTTTGGCGGATTGCCCTCTCCATTCAACTGTTTCTCTAGGTTCTGTTCCTTAGGGGTGATTAAAGGCATCCCACTGTTATGCCCTGAGCTGCCTCACTATCTCTTGTGGTTTCTCTATACCCTGTCCACACTTTAGAAGTTCTTTTATTAAACTTTCTTCAGATCTGTTTTATTAAACTCTTTCAGATCTGTTCCCGCAGATATATAGTCACCTTGTGTCTTATATTCTACAGTTGGCAATAAATGTCTCTTGCTAAAGGCAGCACAAAACATGTATTCATTCAGCAACTATTCAATGAGAGCCACCTTCATGCCAGGTCTTGGGGAATAGAGCCATGAACAATATAAATCAATCCTCTTTACTTTGCCTTCCAATGAGTGATTAGGGAAGGCTTCCTTGAGGAGATATCATTGAGTCCAAGACAATGTAAAAAAGCTATGCATGCAAAGATTTTTAGAAAGAACTTTCCATGCAGAGGAACAAACAGGAGTAATGACTCTGAGGCAGACAAAAGCTTAGCCTGTTGGAAGATAGACATAAAAGTCTGTGGCTGAAATAGAGTGAATGAAAGGGAGAGTGGTATGAGTGGTAGGAAACATGAGACTTTGTAAGTCATGTTAAGGAGTGTAGATCTGACTCCAAATATTATGGGAAGCCTTTGGGGGAGTAGGGTGGTTGAACTTGAGAGTAGCATGACCTGATTTATGTTATAAAGATTCACTGGCTGCTATGTGGGTGCAGACTAGAACAAGAGTAGAAGCAGAGTTCAGAGAGTGTTAAATAGCTGAGGTAAGAGAGATAATGGTGGCACGGGTTGGGTTGGTGGCAATAGGAGATGAGAGAAATAGTGATAGAAAGCAATCTTAATGTGCACTGGATATGGAGTTAGGAAAAAAGGAATAGAGGATACTGCTAAGAAGTTTGGTCTTGGTGACTCAGATGCCATTTACTAAGATGTGGAAGACTTGCAGGTTGCAAGTTGCAAGATGAGCTGGTTGTAGAGAAATAAGAATGTGTGTGTCTATCGGAAACTCAAATGGAGATATTGAAGAGGCAATGAAATATAAGTCTGGCTCTTGGAAAGAGATGAGAATTCAACACACATATGTGTGAGCCACCCACTTATGGAAACGGATGACATTACCCTGAGAAACAGGGTGGCTGGAGAAGATTGGGAACAGGACCTGAGCCAGGGACCTTCTGGGGTTTAAAGCTTGGGAAAAAGAGGAGGAGCTAGTAAACAAGTCTGAAAAGAAGTACTAGGAGGAAGAAAGCAGATGACAGTGATGTTCTAGCCTAGTGAAAGGATGCTCAAGAAAAAACAATTGTGCTAAATGCTGCTTCAGAGTGAAGTAAATTATAGCTTAAAATGAAATCATTGGGTTTGCCAACATGTAGCTTGTTGCTGATTTCAGTGCTGAATGATTTAAGACAAAAGTAAATTAATGAGGAAATTGGAGATTATGGAACAGAGACAGCCAGTATGGACAACTGCTGGAAGGAGTTTTGCTGTAAGAGGAGCAGCTGAAGGGAAAGGTGGAGTGAAGGAAGAGGTGTTATTGAGACAAGACATGAGAGCATGTTTGTATGCTGATGGGACTCATCTAACAGGGAAAGAAGAGCTGATCATGTAGGAAGAAGAAAGCTCATTGGAGGAACAAGGTTTTGAGAAGGTGAGAGGGAGTAGGATCACTCTATAAGTGGAGGAGTTGTCCTTAGATAGGAGTTCAAATATTTTAACTTCCTGGTACTAAATGCCACTTGTCTACTAGAATTCCTTGAGAATTTTTTTTAACAAGATCAAAAAAAAGCGCCACCTCAGGTTAATTAATTCAGAACCTCTGGGAGTGAGATTGGGCCTCAGCATTTTAAAAAGCCTGCATGTTGATAATCGCCAATGCATTGAAACAGGATCGAAGGCAGGTCGTGTGGGTACAAATGCTGGTACAAATGCTGATTGACTTGGTGGTGGGAAGAGGAGACAATTCTTCTCTAATCGCTTCTGTTTTCTCAAAGAAACAAAGTCAGAGTTGAGAGGGTACTATTGATTTGAAGAGAGGGTTACAGTATAAAATAATTTTTGGAAGTAGGAGAGCAAATTTGCTCATGAAATATAATAGGATTGTAAGGATTTGCAGAGGGCCCTCTTGAGACTTGGGGGGATAAATGTAATGTGAGACTAAATTAGCACAGCTGTGTTTTTTTCTCCAGCCACATCCATTCGGGTACAGGCAAGGAGTAGGTGGAGATGTTCTTCTGTGACATTTGAAGCAGTTGCCACCATTTGACTTCTTGAGTAAAGTTACAAAGTTATAGAGTGGAGGCGGTTGCCTTTGGAAATTTCCTGTCCCCTGCCTGCTTCCTAAAACTACTCCAGACTGACCTAACCCCATCAGTATGATGTAAAAAAAAGGAGCTAGTAACCAAAATGGAATTCTAATTTGCAGAAAGGCTGAGGAAAAGAAAGGAAAGGAGATTTGAACAGTACCTTATTGAACTGTAATTTACATAAAGTCAAAAATGTCCAAAACTTAAGCATACTGCTTAAGAGCTTTGCAATTTATATACTCCAATAGACACCACTAGCTCAAGATACAAAAACATTGATATCACTCTACGAAGCTCCCCTTGTGCCCCTGCAAAGTCAATATTCCTCCACAAAAGGTAATCAATACGTTGATCTCTGTGTCCATAGATTAATATTGCCTGTTCTTTAACCTTATGTAAGTGGAATCACATAGTATGAACTCTATGTCTGACTTCTCTGCTTAATGTCTTTGAGAGTAATACATATTGTTTCATTCATCAGTAGTTTGTTCTTTTGTTATCCTTGAGGAGAATTTATATATATAAACATAGAATTTATATATATTTTATATATATATATATATATATGTATGTATGTATATCACCATTTTTTGTCCATTGGCCTGTTGATAAATATTTGTTTGTGTTATTTCTTGCTTTTATGAATAAGGTTGTTATGAAGGTTCATGTATCAGTCTTTCTGTGAACATACATACTCATTTCTTTTAGATCTATATCTAGAAGTAGGATTTCTGAGTCATAGAATAGGTGCATGTTTAACTTCATTGGAAATTACCAGTTTTCCATCGTGGTTATACCATTTTATACTGCCAAAAGCAATGTAAGAGCATCCCAGTTGCCCTACATCTTTGCCAATAATTGATACTATTAGTCTTTTGGGCTGACAATTAAAATGTTAGTGGGTGTGAGATATAATATTTCTGAATATGACATTTAGGACCTATTTGTCTACTCTGGATCTGCCATGTGAAGCTGTAGCTCCACGAGTCTAGACAAGAAGGAACTGGATCTAAGGACCTTCCTTTGAGAGGTATACTGGTGTGTCCTAAAGGAAGTTGGCAGGAAAAAAAAGAAAGGACTGTGCACAGATCAAAAATAATAGGAGAGGTGGGAAAAGCAGTCATGTCCTCTGCAGTTTGTTTAAAAAAAAATTGTTCAATGACGGTTGCTAAAGCAAAGGCAGGCTTAACTCAGGAGCATCACGATAGATATAGGGACCACTGCAATGGGATATTGCAGTGGGAGAGAGAGATCAGGCTTGACTCTGAACACAGCATGAGCAAGTGGGAATTTATGGCTGAGGAGCAAGATAGGGGATGAAGATGAAAAATTACTAAGATGTAAGGGAATTCTGGCTAAAGTGATCTAATAGGATTCTTGCCAAAGACAGGCCAGGTTGGGCAGACATCATCTGAGGGGTAGTGGAAGATGAGGAATCTGATCAAATTTCAAGGATGATCATTATCAGAGATGATTAGGTATCAACCTATCAGAAGTCAAGGATGAGAGTGGTTTTCACTAAGTTGATTTAGCAAGTTTCTTTGATAAAACTGGAATTTTTACAAGAAAGTGCACAGATGTACCTAGAAAAAGGCTCAAAAACCTGGCTAAAGTTTGACCAAGCAAAGAATTTTTGATGAGTTCTAAATGTTATTGGGTGAGACAGGAAATCGAGTTACTGAAAAAAAGCACAACTCAGTTTTTGCCTCCCTACCTCTCTACTTCTCTTCCCAAAGACTCACACTCCCAATTCAGTACTGCTTGATTCTCTTACTTGAATCCTTTGGTAAAATAACTGCTTAGATTCCTTAGGAGGTGCAACTTCTGCAGCCTAAGGTAGCCTGAGAATGATTTAAGCAGGGTTTCCTTTAATTCCAGGCTTCCAAAGGCTACCATCCTGTCCTATTGTGCATTAGGTAGGGGGATACTAGTCAGCGCTCATATTCCCAGGATTGGAAACTCTAAGGTGGATTCTCTGATTTCCACTTTCAATCCTCCAGCATCAGAAAGAAATAAGCTCTGACACAAGTTTCATTTGTTCCTTCATTCATCTACACAGGGATAGGTAGGTGATCTATATATTAAACCTGAATGTCTGTTGTCTCCCTTTTGTGCGTGAGATTGCCTATCACCTCTTCCTGGTCACCTCCCAAACCTGAAGTCTGCTACTCTTCCTGTTGCTATATTTCTAAGCCAACTCAGGGGAAATAGACAGGAAGCCTCTGCAAGGACTGACTTCTAATGTCCCTTCCAGCTTTAACAGCTTTAATTCCAGAAGACCAGCCTCATTCATAAGCATAGCTCTGCGACAGGTACTAGGCATTGCTGACTTGTGATTAATTGATCTAATAGCTTTTTAGTGAGGCCTTCAGACTCTACACCAGTGGCCATAATCACTGTTACTGATACATTTAAAACATAACTGCACTACTTTTGAAGAACAATTTAAACTATACAAGAAGCGTAATTCAAAATATGTCCCAAAGATGGCAGTACAATAATACCTTGTAGTCCACTGTACCTTGAAATATTTTTAACTCTACTAAATGATAAAACATGTTGAGGAGGAAACTTAATCATGAAAGATTGAGAAAAAGTGAATTTTTGTTTTCAATTATTCTAGCATTGCTACAGGAACTTGTCCGTAAATAATATCTCACATCCTCATTGTACTTTAAAATACACAAAACACCATCTCTCACATTATCATACTTAATCCTCACAATGAAACCAGTATGATGGCTATTTTCATCTTATGAAACAAGGTTCAGAGGTTATTTATAACTAACTCATACCATAGTATAAGTTGGTATTCTACTAGAAAAGCAACAGAATCAGTTCTCCAAAGACCAGAGTTCTTTCCTGCACACATCTGCTTAGCAAAAAGCAAGTATTTACAAGTTGAATAACTTACTTTAAATATCACAGGTTATTATGATCCAGTAGAGCTTTGGGATTAAAATCACAGAATTTGGAGCTGAGGTTGTCTGATAAGTAGGGTGACCAAGCCATCCTAGTTTGCCAGGGACTCTGTCAGTTTTAGCTCTGAAAGTCACACATCCTGGAAACCCCTCAGTTCCGAGCAAACCAAGATAGTTGGTGATGAGCTCCAGAGTTGCCTGTCCACTGGTTACCTAGAGGTTGTCTCACAGTTCTGTGAAAGTTCTGCCAAGTTGTGCCCAGCATGCTGCCTGGCCCTTTATACCACTCAATAAATATTTGTGAAATTGTAATTCAACTTTTCATTTTGTTCAGAAAATAAATGTCTTTCCTGCTGTTTCCTAGATAAGATATAATCTTTGGACTCACTTTTATTGATTCCAGACTCAACAGCTCAGCCCATTTTAGCATCACTTTCCCATCTAGTCTCTGCTCGGTTAATATTCTCTTCAGAAGCTGCTTTTCGAGAGGGGGCAGCAAAGTACAGGAACTGGAAGATACTGTGCGTGGATGAGAAGGACATTTCTCTACTTGTCTCTTCTCCAACACGACACAAAGCAAAACCAAGCTCTTTCACATTTCAGATAATTAAGCACTTCATCAATGTTGAGGCTGTGATATGCCAAGGTCAGTCTTTCCTTTTATTGCCCTTTAAACTGTCTTGGATATGTAAAGATTAACATGCTTCTGGAAACATAAAAACAAAGCAGAGTCTTGGAGTTGAAGTAGAGGAGGGAGTGGGTATGTAAGAACCTGCTCACGCACAAGGCAGATGGCACACATACACATGTGACGAAACAGTCCAGACACGACTTCCTGGACACCACTGTGATTCCACCTCCTTCTGTCCTAAGCAGGGCCATTAGCTAAGTGCATTAGGAACGCGAACAGACTGGATGAAATATACTTTGAAAGAAATTAACCAGTCCCTCATTTTAAAAAATGCTCGGTGACCCTTACAATACCTGAAATTTACAATATCCAAAAATTGTTATCCAAAAAGTACCCCGAACATTGGGTAGCATCTATGAAAAGCGAATTGCCATCAGCTTTTAAGGTAGCCACACAAGTTCACTCAGACTCCCTTCAAATATGAAAAGTAAGTGTAGCTTCTCTATTTTCCTAATTTTTACTCACCCTGAGATATCTCAATCCCTTCAGTTTCAACAATTTCTTTTCAGTATCAACAGCCCTTTCAGGGCAAGGCTGCCTCTGAGCTGTTCCTCCAAGCCTCACCTCCAAGCCGGTATCTCCATATATATCCTGCGGGGAGACAAGTCATGTCAAATGAGGCACAACCTGTGACTCTCTCGCCAACGCATTTGTCCGCTTCTGCCATCCGGCTGCATTAGCAGATGGAGTTAGTGGCTGGCGGATTTGTGTGGGTTCCTTGTGTTCCTTTCTCCTGAGGTGGCCCCACCTGAGCCCTCCCCTCTGTGTAACCTCTTAAGTCTAGCTGTGATTCCTGTCTGCTCTGTTTACAGGCATTCAGTTCGACATATCCAATGACGTGGAGGGAAGAGGTTAGAGAGAAAAATGTAATGAAAATGAAGTTTCAAAAATATCAAGCTGATTGTTTGTTTTGTTTTGTTTTTCCTTTCTTCTCTCCAATAAATTAAGTTCTCAGGCAGAATCATTCTGTCATTGTACTCCAAAGAAGGGTGGAAAGAAGTGAGAAAGTCCCCTCAGGAAGGACAGAATGGAAGGGAAATTCCCCAGGAAGAAGTGGCAGCTGGGCCCCTTTCAGCTTCTTGGAGATTATGAATAAGAGAACAGGACAGAAGTAGAGAAAGCAAGACTTGAGCTATTTGCTGTCTGACTTCTGATGTCTGGGCTGATATCACAGAAAAGAAGAGCCAGTTAGACTGACTGAAGAAAAAACTAGTACTTCAGGAAAGCTCAGGATCCTTGCATTGCACAGTTACAGAGGGGCACAATCAAGTGGTGGTTCTCTCAGCAGCTGGAGGCAGTAAAATTAAATGATTTTGGGGGGTTGCTGAGTCTTCCTCAGCTCCTGAGGGTGTGGAAAGTTGCTAGTAGCTTCCATGTGGCCTCTGGTGAAATACAAAGGAGTTGATGAAGCTGACTGGTAAGTTTCTTGGGGTCATCCTACAGTGTTAGCCATGTCTATAGGACCACTACCCAGGGTGAGAAACAAATGGGAGTTCACAGCCAGATCTCAGGGGAAATATGCAGCATCCACAACAGCTGAGGTGCGTTTGAGTCAACAGATGAGATTACTTCAAAAGAAACTAGACCACAATGTCTTCTATGTCGTTAGCAGACTTTGCCAACAGGAGCCAGCAGGGAGAACAGTGAGAAGATGGACAGGAACATTCTTTCCACAGGAGCCAGAGAGGAGCACACAGAGGCGCTCACCCATCACAAACCACTCTCCTCCCCACCAATTGTCTCAGGATTACAGTAAGTCCAAGACCCTAGAAACCATCTTCATCAGGGACAGAGTGTTGTGTGCAGAACTGTGGAAGACTAAACACATACTGAAAAGGTAGACCCTAAAAGGAAACAGTTGAAATCAGTATATAAAAATAAGTCCTCCAGCAAGATGGCAATGGAACAGGTCAGACTGTGAGAGTTCTGCAAAAGTGAGTGTCCTAAAGACTCTGTGTGAGTGGGTGTGTGCCAGTGGATGAGTGAAAGTCCATCTGAGGGGAGACTCGGGTTCATGCACCCAGGAATCTCCTCCAGAAGTGACTGCAATCCCCCACCACCCTGAGATTGGAGCCCCTGGTGCACGGTATTGTCTGCTGTTCTCGGGGCTCTTCTGATAAGAAGCAGTGGAAAGTAGCTGATCCTCACCACCTAGCGCTCAGCCGACACCATCATCTGTGACAGTGAAGCAGCACGATCCCCAGGATCTCTGGATAGGGCAAGGGAAAGCTGGCGAGAAGCACCACCACTGGTGAGGAAACGCCGACAGTGCCATTTTCTCTGTCCCAGGACCAGGTAGAGACCTGCATTGCTCCACCCAGCTCTGCCCAGCCTCCAACCAGGGACCTCTAGGTTATCTTCTCATCAAACTTGGAGAGACAGATGCTCCTCCCTAATGCTGGAACAGACACAGACAAGTCAGATCTGAGTGGGAGACTTGACAGCAGCAGCAGCAAGCCCTGTGAGTCCAGATCGAATCCAACATCCTCCCACAGTAGTCTGGGGGACATCTGGCTCACGCTGAGAGCAACCCTACCAGCCTGTGCTGAGAGCAGAGGGGAGGGGCTGGAGATCAGAGCTGAAAGGAAGTTGCAGTTACAGTAACAACCTCAGAGCAAGTTTTTGTGTTTGGTTACCTGTATTTTTGTTGTTTTTTTGTTTTAGTTTTTTTCCTCTCCTCTCTTTCTGTTTTTGATTATGTTTTCACACTTAATTTGTTTCTATTATTTTAATGCTTTTTTTAGACTTCCTGTTTGTGTATGGATATTTTTTTAGAGAGAATACACCAATAGGGGAGTTTTTGTTGGTTTGTGTGTTTGTATAATTGTCGGGTTTTTTTTATCTTTTCTGTCTTTGTTTGTATCTCTTTTCATTTGTTAGTGGGTATGCCTGTTTGTTTTCTGTCTTTTTCTTTTCTCTCTCCACCTTCCTCTCATCTTGCTCCTTCCTTTTTCCAACCTCATTTTGATTTCAGGGGGCAAAACCTATACCCTCACTACATGGACAGATTGTAAGAAAGTGAGAAGTGGATTGCAAGGGGACCACACACCTGTCAGCAGATACTGGGATCTGCAGATAGTTTCTGAATTAAATCTCCCCCCAATTAAATCTCAAAACTGCAAAAAGTACAACCCTCTCACCCACAGTCCAGCTTCAGAATTGTACAAAGCCAGAAGATCTATATAAAGAAGAATAGAAGAAAAAGCTACCCTCCATCCCTGAGAAACAGAATTAAAGAAGAGGTTAAAAATAAGGGAGGGGGGAGGAAAATTTACACAAATGAAAAAAAAAAACCAAAGGAAGAATATGGGTCTCACACAGGCCCCTGGGAGGTCAACCACTAAAAATACAGACTTCAGAATGCAAGCAATGAGTAGCCCTCAGAATGACTGGTCTCAAATCACAAACCCAGATATCAAGATATTAATAGACAGGATAAATAGAAATGAGGAGAGACAAAAGGAAAGAATACAGGAGTGGATAACTGAGATGACAGCAATAAAGAATACAGTGAATGAAATAAATAATAAACTGATAAGCATGAAAAGCAGAATTAACCAAGCAGAAGAAAAACTCTCAGAGCTTAAGGACCAAAATATGGAACTAACTCAAACTGTTAAAAACACAGAAAAGAAGCTTAAAAGATAGAGCAAAACCTCCAAGAAATATGAGATTATTTCAAGAGGCCAAACCTAAGATTAATTAGAATCTCTGAGGCAGAGAGAAAGAGTCCACACTGGAACAAACATTCCATGAAGTTATCCAAGAAAACTTCCCTCAGCTCATCAATGATGCAACCACTCAAACACAAGAGATTCAGAGAGCCCTTGCATGACAACAAATGAGAAGACCAACTCCTAGGCAGGTAGTAATTTGCCTAAACAAAGTAGGTATAAAAGAAAAATTCTATAGGCAGCAAAAAAGAAAGGTCAGACTACCTTCCAGGGAAGACAAATTAGAATAGCAACAGATTTATCTGCAGAAACACTTCAGGCTAAGAGAGCTTGGAATCCAATCTTCAAAGTTCTCAAAGATAATCAATTTCAACCAAATATTACCTACCCAGCTAAGCTAAGCCCCATCAGTGATAGAGAATTAAAATCCTTCCCAGATATTCAATCTCTAAGAGTTTATGCTGCCTCCAGACCAGCTCTACAAGAAACACTTAAGACAGTATTAAACACAGAAGAAAAGAAAAAAAAGAACAACAATGCCCCTCACAAGAATGCAGAAAAAGGACTGAAAACACACATGAATCAACCCAAATATCAAAAGAAAGACAACAAACAAATAAACAAACAGCAACAACAAACTCTATAAGAACCTCATGACAAAAATAAACTCTCACATCTCAATAATTAGCCTGAATGTGAATGAACTAACTGCACCACTGAAAAAGTATAGAATGGCAAAATGGATAAAATATTATGAGGCAGCAATATATTGTCTCAAGAGACTCATCTCACCAGAAAGGACACTCACAGCCTCAAAGTAAAAGGATGGAAAACAAAATTTCTGTCAAACGGAACGCAAAAGAAAGCAGGAGTCATGATCTTAATACTAGACAAAATACTCTTTAAGCTATCAAAAATTTAAAAAGATATAGAAGGTCACTACATAATGATAAAAAGTTCAATCCATCAACATGAAATATCCATCCTTAACATAAATGCACCCAACATAGGTGCTCCAACTTTCATAAAGCAGCTTCTAGGTAAACTTTAAAAAGATATTGACTCCAATACTATCAGAGCTGGGGACTTAAATACCCTACTCACAACCCTAGACAGATCATCAAGATAAAAAAATCAACAAGGAGATCCAGAACTTCAATGTGACGCTTGTCCAAATGAACTTAATTGATACCTACAGAACACTCCACCCAATAACTATGGAATATACATTCTACTCATCACCACATGGAATATACTCTAAGATCAACCACATCCTTGGCAATAAATCAAGCATAAACAAATTCCATAAGATCGAAATCCTGTCATGCACCTTATCAAACCACAGTGGATTAAGAATAAATATCAACACCAACAGAGTTCCTACAAAACCCACAAAGACATGGATACTAAATAGCAAGGTGCTAAACAACTCTCGGGCTAACATGGAAATCAAAATGGAGATTAAAATATATCTGGAAACAAAGCCAGGCATGGTGGCTCACACCTATAATCTCAGCACTTTGGGAGGCTGAGGTGAGAGGATTGCCTGAGTCCCTGGGTTCAAGACCGGTCTGGGTAACTTGGTGAGACCTCATCTCTACAATAAATCAAAAAATATTAGCCAGGCATGGTGGCACGTGCCTATAGTTCCAGCTACTTGGAAGGTTGAGGTTGGAAGGATCGCCTGAGCCCAGTACGTCAGGGCTGCAGTGTCCATCAACGTACCACTGCACTCCAGCCTGCACAGAGTGAGACTCCAGCTAAAAAAAAAAAAAAAGATACCTGGAAACAAATGAAAATGAAGAAACATCTTACCAAACCTCTGGGATGCCATGAAAACAGTGCTAAGAGGGGAATTCATATCTCTATGAACACACATGAAGAAAATGAAAAAACCACAAGTTAACAACCTGACAAATCACCTAAGGAAGCTGAAAAAAAGCAAGACCACCAAAACCCTAACTTCAGCAGAAGAATCCAGATCACCAAAATAAAAGCCCAAATTCAGGACATAGAAGACAAAAATATAATACAAAAACTCAACAAAACACAAAGCTGGTTCTTTCAAAGGAGAAACAAGACTGATGAACCCTTAGCTATACTGACCAAGAAAAAGAGAGAGAAAGCCCAAATAAACACAATCAGAAATGCAAAAGACAAAGTCACAACTGACTCTAAAGAAATCAAAAGATTATCAGAGACTACTATGTATACTTGTATGGAAAAAAATTGAAAACCTAAAGGAAATGTTGGATTTTCTGACATTACACAACCTCCACAGGTTGAATCTAGAAGAAATCAAGACCCTACATAGACCAATAACAATACAGGAAATCAACTGTGTCATAAGAAAACTACAAAAAAAAACAAAAACAAAAACAAAAAACCCTGAACCAGATGGCTTTCTAGTAGAATTCTACAAAACATACAAGGAGAAACTGATACCAATCTTATTGAAAGTATTCCAGGCAATTGAGAAAGATGGAGCTCTCTCCAAATCATTTTACAAAGCTATCATCACAATGATACCCAAACCAGGTAAAGATCCAACAGAAAAAGAGAACTATAGATCAATGTCCTCAATGAACATAACTGGTAAAATTCTCAACAAGATCCTAGCAAACCAGATCCAACCACAAATCTCAAAAATTATTCACTATGACCAACTAGGCTTCATCCCTAGATGCAAGGCTGGTTCAACATTCATAAAACCATAAATGTAATTAAATACATCAACAGATGTCAAAACAAAAACCACATGATTATATCATTAGATGCGGCAAGAGCTTTTGATAAAACCCAGCACCCCTTCTTGTTAAAAACCCTCAAACATCTAGGCATAGATGGAACATACCTCAAAATAGTAAGAGCCATCTATAAGAAACCCACAGCCACCACACTGCTAATCAGACAGAGATTGGAACCATTTCCCCTGAAAACCAAAACAAGACAAAGATGCCCATTCTCATCCCTCCTGTTCAAAATAGTTTTACAAGTCCTAGCTAGAGCAATTAGACAAGAGAAGGAGATCAGGGGTATCCAAATAGAAAAAGAGAAAGTCAAGTTATCCCTCTTTGCGGACGACATGATTCTATACCTCAAAAACCCAAGATAATCTGTCAAAAACCTTCTTGCACTGATAAAGGACTTTGGCAAAGTTCAGAATATAAAATAAATGTGCAAAGGTCAGTCACATTTCTACACACCAACAATAAACAAACAGAAACCCAAATAAAAAGCATAATCCCATTCACAATGGTCAAAAAAAAATAAAAAAAGAAATACCTTGGCATCTTCCTAACCAGAGAAGTGAAAGACCTTTACAATGAAGACTACAAAACACTGCTCAAAGGAATCAAAGATGACACAAATGAAAAAATATTCCATGGTCATGGATTAGAAGAATCAACATTGTTAGATGTCTATCCTATCCAAGGCAATCTACAGATTTAATGCATATCCATTAAATTACCAGCAGCATTCTTCTCAAACCTGGAAACAACAATACAGAAGTTCACATGGAAACAAAAGACCACAAATAGCCAAAAACAATCCTCAGCAAAAAAACAAAACAGGAAGTATCACACTCCCTTTATTATAAAACTACAATAATAACTTTAAGCTTTATTATAAAACTACAATAACCAAGACAGCCTGATATTGGTACAATAACAGGCATATAGACCAATGGGACAAGATAGAGATTCCAGAAGCAAAATCTCAATTTCTCTTTTTTTTTATTTTAAAGATGGGGGGTACAATTCAGGGTTAGGTATGCAAATATTCATTATGCAGGTACCCTTGTTGATGAGGTATGCCCCTCCCTTCCCTGGCAGTTTCCCTCAATTGCCAATCCTACCTCCCCTCCCCTAACAGTTTCCCACTACGGCCAATCCCTTTCTTATAGTATTATAATCATTGTTCAAAGTCCGCTTATGAGTGAGAACAAAACCTCAATTTCTCAACCAACTCTTCTTTGACAAAGACTCTACCAACAACCACTGGGGAGAGGAGAACATATTCAGTAAAGGGTGCTGAGAACACTGGCAGACCACATGCAGAATATTAAAACAAGACCCCTACCTATCACTATACACAAAAATAAACCCTAAATGGATCAAAGATCTAAACATAAAACCTCAAACTGTAAGCTCCTTAGAAAACGCAGGAGATACCCTTATGGAAATTGGAACTGGCAACCAATTCCTGATCAAAATCCCAAGTACCAATGTCATAAGAGATAAGATAGACAAGTAGACTCATCAAATTGACAATCTTCTGCAAAACCAAAGAAATCATCCAGAGAGCAGGGAGACAGACCTCAGGATGGGAAAATATATTTGCCAGCTGTGTATCTGACAAAGGTCTAACATCTAGGATCTACAAGAAACTCAACATGCCAAAAAGAAAAAAAAACAAACAGCCCCATTACAAAGTGGACAAAACATATGAATAGACACTTCTCAAAAGAAGACATAGCAAGCAGCCAACAGATACATGAAAAATGCTCAGCCTCACTAGTCATCAAAGGAACACAAATTAAAACCACACTGAGATACCACCTAACTCCAGTCAGGATGGCCATCATCAATAACTCAAAAACAACAGATGCTGGAGAGGATGCAACGAAAAGGGAACACTTCTACACTGTTGGTGGGAGTGTAAACTAATGCAACCTCTTGAAAACAGTGTGGATATTCCTAAAAGATCTAAAAATCAAACTTCCATACAACCCCGCAATCCCCGTACTGGGAATATTCTCGGAGGAACTCAAATCGCTCTATGAAAAAGATACCTGCACACATGTGTTTATCGCATCATTATTCACAATAGCAGAAACATGGAACCAATTGTGCTGCCCATTGAAAAAAGACTGGATTAAAAAATGTGCTACCTATACATGATGGAGTATTATATAGCCATAAAGAAGGACAAAATTATGAACTTCACAGCAACTTGGATGGACTTAGAGTCTATAATACTGAGTGATTATTACAGAAACAAAAAACTGAGTATCACATGTTCTCACTCATAAGTGGACCTTGATCAATTATCATAATACTATAAGAAAAGGTTTGGGAATCTGCTGGGGGAGTGGAGACATACCTCATCAACAAGGGCACCTGTATAATTGAAGGAGACCAGAGCATAGGCTGACAAGGTCCTTGTGTTCTTGGCTTGTGTTCAAGGAACCAAGCCTATACTCCCTCATCTCGGAGCAGATGTGATGTGGGGAGCAGACAAGCACTGCCACCGTAGCAGGCCTTGAGTACCCCAGGCTTGTAGGCAACGGTCTCGCCTGGAAGCTCTGCATCCTAGACAAAGTACATGAAGCAATGTCTTGAATGCCCACACATCTGAGTGCACATAGTACAGATAGAGTCTTAGCTACAATAAAGCCCTAGGTACAAAAAGATAAACACAGAACAGCTCGCCTTCTAGTAGCAGCATAATTCCACTGTGGTTCGCTCATGTCCCCTAACCTTGATTTGTTACTTTATAATAAAGCAAAGCAACATGACGTCAATCATACCTGGCCCAGATGCCTGGCCCAAAAGCTGATACTGCCTGTTTTTACAATAATCCCTTGTACAGTTTTGCTCTAGTTTTACCCTATATAAGAACCATGCTAAATAATAAACGGGTTCTCACCTATTGAGGAGAGAGACCTCCCAATCTCGCTGTCTCTTGTCTTTCTTTCTCATTCCCTCCCCCGATCTCAGGCCTTGCTCTGTGGAGGTTGGACCTCCACATATAATGAACATTTGTTTACCTAAACCTTAATTATTCCTCACATCTTTAAAATAAAACATTTTTACAAATAAATAATAATAAGTCCTTATTTGTGGTTCCCCTGGTCCACACCACCCAGTAGGGTAGGAGAAGGGGAGGAGGATGCTTACAAGAAAGATCAGGTTAATTTGTTGAAAAATAAAATAGCCACATTTTCTTTGCACTTTTGTCAACAGAATGATTAAACATGCCCTTCTGCTGTAGTAGTTAGTAGAAAAAATTTCAAATATATTGATAATTTAGCAAATAAGTCTTTTAACAAATTACTCAATCAGCTAATTGCTAGTCCTTAAATCACTATTTGGCAAACCGGTGCTCAGCAAATTGGTTTTTCAGCAAACAGATCTTTCGATAAATTGCTTTTCAGTGAATTGATCTGTTTTAGCCTATGGATAAGAAAATACAGAGAACCTCTACTCCCATCACGTTTATTTGACTCTATGTGGTTTCAGCAATTCAGATTTTGTGCTAACCAAAAGTACTTTAAGATCCTTTTATATTGCTCTCCTATCAGTGTCTGCAGCTTCTCACCCTTTTGACATAACTATGAAATCTAATGAACCATGCGTGACTCGTCACAAATCTGGTGTGAGTGGCTCTCCAAATACAGTTCTAGTCTGTTCGGGCCCCTTATAAGCTTGATCAGAATGCAAAAAAGGAAGGGAGGAGAAAGGGAAGGAAAATGAGGTGGTAGGGTGGGAGGAGACAGGAGAGGTTGAATGATACAAGTAACACTGAAGCAACCTGAGCTGATGCTGAAAATTTACAGGTAGAGTACAAAACCTTTCTCACTTTGGAGCCTGGCTGCAGTGTGCTCTCTTTTAAATCGATCAATCATCTATTTCAAACCACTTTGTGTTTCCACACAACACAGAATTCTTTCTCGTGGCTAAAGTTTGTTGGTACACAGTATGCTGCATTTTTTTCTAAGGTCTACTTTGCAAAACATGAAGTTGGTGTGTCCCCTGGAGCATCTGCAGTAAGACATACTTCCAACCAAAATTACCCCCAATGTCATATTCTACAGTATTCCTGCCTGATTGGCTTGATTCTAGTCTCTCTGCTCCAATTCAATGTAGGCAAGTTAGCAACTTCACCATCTCCCAGATTACTACCCTCCAACCCTGTGCTACCCCCATTTACTTCTGCCACAGTATTGTCTGTTGTTCAAAGCTCTCCAATCCCAATAATTGCATGGAACCTGCCATCAATTACCGAGGCCCAATTGATCTCTCCATTTTGCGGTGGTGGGGGGAACCCTATAGGTGCTGCTTGCCTGGGTCACTCATTTTGCCTCTCAACTCCATATATCTCATATCTTACTTACATCATGTATGTGTCACTCCAAACTCCATAAACTTCTTGAATTGAGGTGTTCTGTCTTACGTTTCAGCTCCTCCTTCTGTGATGAAGACATCTATGTACACGCTAATAAAGGTTTATGGAATTGAATGGAATTTTCAGTTGTAACTCTGCTCTGATTTAAAAATAATTGTGCTTGTTCATATGCTCAAAATAGACACCATACCAAATGACTTATTAAAAAGACTGCTTTCAAAAGAGTTTTTATAATGATGGGGAAATATGGTATTCAGAAATTGAATTGAATTGGTTCTTTGAAAAACAACTTTGGAACATCATATTCTTCTTACAAATTTGTTGAACAAAGCATACAGAGCTAGTGTATATAGATATTTCTGGAAAAATAAATGTAATATTATAGAATAAATTTAGGATCAAAATGAAATAATAAAGACAGAAAATGACTAGTTCACTTAAGAAGGAAAAAATCTTACAAAATGCAAAGTTATAAAATA
This sequence comes from Carlito syrichta, assembly GCF_000164805.1. Classification (NCBI taxonomy): domain Eukaryota; kingdom Metazoa; phylum Chordata; class Mammalia; order Primates; family Tarsiidae; genus Carlito; species Carlito syrichta. The sequence continues at coordinate 272,784 of NW_007248055.1, forward strand.
GAGAAAAATTATTTTTATGTCACAGTAGGTCATAAATCGAGTATGAGTATTTTAAAGAGTGAATGTGATATTGGAGAATGATTAAACATATATTCTAATAAACAAGGATCTGAAAATAAAATAATTTTTGACAGAATGCTTATATACAAGTCTATTTTTAAATAGTAATTTTCTTAACGTTTTTAAAAAATGAACTTAAAACCACATCAATTTGTTAATGTAGCTTGTCCATATGTCAAGAATCTATTAGATACTTGCTGGCATTAAGATACATTCTTTATGCTCTATTATAATTGGTTAGGCTTTAATGTATTAAATTTTCATTTGAAAACTTCAATGAGAAGTATTGAAAAATCAGAATTAAAAAGGTTAAAAAATTTTTTTATTGGTTAGAGATTTTGTAATCAATGTTATCTATATAACTGTTAGGAATATTTTCAGCCTACATATGTCAGCAGTATATACTTAGTTATATAAAGATAAATACTAGAAGAAACAGCTAAAGACTTCAAAACAGTATCTTTGGGGCAGATAAAAATTAAAATGGATAGGATATGAACTTATTATTTCATTATAAGCACTGTAGTGCTAACTGATTTTTAAAACCATTTATTTATTACTATGAAAAAATTAAAATTAAATTGTAACAAAAGTGAGATGTTGAGAGCTGATCAGAGGCTCTGCAGGCCTGGGTGGAGTTTCCTGGTGGTGACCTTGAGGTGGGGATGCTTGGATAGAGAGCTAGCCATGAGGGTGGGGATGGAGTTGCAACTGTATTAAATGCAGGTTTTTTTCCTCTGGAGTTGTTTTCTAGAAAGAAGTCCTCTGAAGGCAGCGAATAATGTCTACAGTTGTTCAAGAAAAATTTAAGTGTAAGCATATTTTTCGAGATGTGGAGATCATCATCAGAATTAAACCGACTCAGCCTCTAAGAAGGAGGACTGCTGGTGAGGAGGATAGAAGAGCAAACTGTCACTTTCCACTGCAAGCTCATTTGAAACATCTGCACGTGCTTTGGAGACATTTTAAAAAGTAAAACCTTTTCTACCGCAATCCATTATGAATCCTTTCCAAAATGTAAATAACCACTTCCCAAAGGAACAGTGCCATTTTCATCTTTATTTCTCCCATGTGAGTCTGGTGCCTTGCACATTCTAAGTAACCAGCAGGTGTTGAATAAATGCATGAACCTTGTCGTGAACATCTGCTGCATATTCTCCATGTGCCCTTCCAGATTACTCTCCAACTTCGTCGACTCTGTCAATACCCCGTTGGTTCAGTCAGTGGGAGGCCCTTCCAGGAAACCTGACTACAGGAAAAGAAAGAGGTCCGGGTGTCTGCTCTACCAATTTTCTCTTTCGGTTTGGTCACGGTTTGGCAGAGGCTGTGTTCCCCTACCCATGTTAACAGTTCTTGCTAGGCAGCCAAGTTCCTTCAGCTACAGCTCTTGCCTGATTTCAGTAGTCACTTCCTCTCCTTGTTCCTTCAGACCTAGGGGAGATAACATCTTTCTGCTCTTACTAATCCCTTGTCTTAGTCCTTTCAAGTTGCTCTAACAAATTACCAACATAACTTTTTTAAAATCACAGTTTGGGAGACTGGAAGCCTCAGATCAGCATGCCAGCAAGGTTGGGTTCTGGTGAGGGGCCTCTTCTGGGTTGCAGCCTGCCATCTTATATCCTCACATGGTGGAAGAAGATGAGGAATCTGTTTTATAAAGGTGCTTATACTATTCATGGGGGCTCCACCTTCATGACCTAATCACCTTCCAAAGGTCCCAACTCAAAATACCATAACATTGGAGGTTAGGATTTCCATATGAATTTTGGGGTGACACAAACATTCAGCCCATAATATCCCGGTTTGCTTTACCACCTTTCCCAAACCTACACCTTTGTAAATAGTCCTTTCTTTATATTTCTTCTACTTCCTTTTGATTTTTCTTCTTGATTCTTGTTCTATTTCTTGCTCAAACCTTGACAGGTACAACATGTACCTAATGTCTTTAGTCAATTCAATTCAATAATTTTTTAGAAAACAAGGCATTGTGCAAAGTAATGTGGGATGATGAAGATTCTGTCTTGCCCTTTAGATGTTCAACATAGTAAGGAAAATGAGAAGAACTAGAAATAATTATATATTCATCATACAGACAATTTTATTCATCGTAGAGAAATGTAAAATATTAAAATAGAATGACTGGTAAATTCAGAGAGGAGAAACGACTTTCAAATTAGCTTTTATTTTCTTTGTTTACAAAAGGAGCTCTTCAAGGGAGTATGACTGGGTGGGTATATATCTGCTTTACCCTTCATTATAATTGGGTTAGAATAATTACCTTAATAAATACGTTTCTGGACCTGAGACTCAATCCAGCACATATATGACATATATGTGAGAGGTTTGATGACAGATGTAGGACAAAAAGACAGCCAAGGCCCTTTAGCATTAATGAATACATAAATTGTATGTTAAAAAGCAGAAAATACAAGGAGTTTAAGGTGTATAGAATTAGAGACACCCCAGGACAGAGGAGAAAAAACGGTCTCCCTGGTCCTGTTCTTTTCTGTCTACCTCCTCAATTTTGTCATGTGAGTGGTTATAGTATTTTGTTGGGGGAAGAATGCAATTTGTAGATTCAGATTTTTAAAATTATATAATAAGGCTCACCAGTTAAGAACATGAATTTTGGAGCCAGGCCGACTGCTTATGTTCCAGTCTTGACTCTGCTACTTCCTTAAGCAAGCCATTTAGCATCTCTGTGCCCCAGTTATCTCATCTATAAAGTGAGGATAGTAATCTTTATTTCATAGATTCACAATGAAAATCAGATGAGTTAGTATGAGCAAAGAACTTGCCTATATATAGTGCATACTCTATATGTTTTAACTCTTGTTGTATTTTTTGAAGCTTATGAAATCATTACGACATCCTTTCCCTGAATTAGAGTTAGCCCAGCACATGGACTAACTTCCTTGATGTGAAGAATTCTATGTGTCTAATGAAATCTCTTGAAATTCTACCGGTCAAATGTTTCTATCTTAACTTATATTTCCCAATATGGGTCCTGATTGGGCATGACACTATAAAACATAGCAAAATTTAATATTAATTCAGTAACTCAGGTCGGGAATGATTGTTCATGCCTGTAATCCTAGCACTTTGGGAGGCCAAAGTAGAAGAATTATGTGAGTCTAGGAGTTTGAGACTACCCTAGGCAACATAGTGAGACCTTGTCTCTACAAAAAATTTTTTTAAAAAATTACGAACTCATTAAACTGTAAGTTATGGAGGGCTCAAAGAAGGAAGACATTGTGCTGATTCAGAAGAGGCTAGTAGGTACTTCATGAAGGTGAGTATTTGAGATGGGACATTAAAAAATCAGTAGAACTTAGAAGGGGAAAAGAAAAGTACATGTCTATCCTCTTAGGAAGTCATTTTTAGTTACCAGATTGTGCTTGTCTTTTGTTTATACCAGGGTACGCTTTCTAAAAGCACTTAATCTTCCCAAGGCCAGCACTAATAGGCTCTGATGTTGCCCATTCTGGAAAAAAATAAAAGCAAAATAAAGGTTATATAACCATGTTACGAATTTTAATGCTTTCTGTTCCACTTTGGCAGAATTTCATTGAAGACTGGGAAGTCACAATAGGTAGGTACCCACTGGAGTGTAGGAGCGGGTGTGGGTGTGAGGGTATGTGGGTGCATGTACGGCCCTTCTCTTTCTGCTTCTAAGTCATATTTGTCTAGTTTATTTGGAGGTGGGGAAGGTTTGCCTTTTCTTTGTCCTGAGTCAATTTCACACCACAGCTGCTTCTCTCTGTCTCTGTTCATGTCTCCATGGGCCATCATTCACTTTACTGCTAGCTGCTGCCAGGACACCTGGCCTACTGTTCCCTTGAAAGGATGTTGCTACCCACTGCAGGTATCAGCAAAGGGGTGATGAGAATGGGACTAGTGTTTTTACTGCCATGACTTCTTATTTCCCACATCACTACCCCACAAAGTTGTTCTGGAAAATTAAATTTATACTGAAGATTTACATTCAGTGGGAATATATATATTCAACACAACTCACAATAAAATATTAGATGTCCTTGATCATAATGTCTTCTGAACATTTCACCACTGGAAATTTTCTTTCTTCTGTCTTTGTGTGTGTGTGTGTGTGTGTGTGTGTGTGTGTGTGTGTGTGTGTGTGTGTATTGGAGTCTCACTCCATCGCCGAGGCTGGAGTGTAGTGGCACACTCCCGGCCACCACAGCCTCGACCTGCTGGGCTCAGGTGATCCTTCCGCCTCAGTCTTCCAAGTAGCTGGAACTACAGGCACACGCTACCACCCCCGGCTAATTTATTTATTTATTGTAGAGCCAAGGTCTCACCATGTTGCCCAGGCTGTACTTGAACCTGCGGGCTCAAGCAATCCTCTCACCTCAACTTCCCAAATTGCTGGAATTATAGGCTCGAGTCACCATGCCCAGCCTCTTTCTTCTGTCTTATTGCCAAACTTTTCTCTCCTTCTTCTTCCCAAGCCCTCTATCCTTTTTGATTCACTTCAGTATAAAAGTTGTATTTATTCTTAGGTAGACCAATCTATCCATCTTTTTGGTTTATCATCCTCTTTAAATCTTTTCATCTTTAAATCTTTTTGGTTCATCAGCCTCTTTAAATGCATAGCCTTAGAGTCTCTCCTTTGACCCTCTAACAGCTCAGCAAGGTATTTTCATAAACAAAGACATTTTCCTGCCTAAGACAATTCTGGTTCCAGGTGTTCAACGGTGAATATGTATAATGAGATGGAGAGGAATCTTCACAGAGGAAACGTGTAGTTGAATATGAAAGGATCAGCCTGGACAGTTACTACTCCACTGTTGTGCTAGCAAACAGACAGTAGCAAAGTAGAAGTCCATCTTTGTTGAGTTGAGTTAAATGGTGGTTGACTACCTGGAGTTGGATCCCCTAGAAACAGAACTGAAATAGAGATTACTGTGCAAGGATTTCGCTGAGAGAATGTCCTCAGGTGAAACCTTCTGAGGAATGAGGAATGTAGGATGGGGCCAGGGAAAAAGCCAAAGATGTAGTTTCTGTCAAAATCTAGCCCTCACCTGATCACCCAGGGGTCTATGAAACAGGAACAATGCCACAACTCAAGACAAGACAGCCAGGCTGTTGTATCCACAAATCAGTCAGACATTGATCAGGGGCCACCCCGAAGGGAGGTTCTAACTTCCCAAGCATGTCCAGGCAAGGTGGTTCTTGTTGGCAGAAGGTGATTCTTGGGAGAAGGGTGTACCTGTGAGCTGCTAACTACTAATGTGCAAAGCAACTGGGGGGTGGGTACACAGCCTGAGGAAGACGATGAGGCAGGGACAACAACAGCATCTACTACAATGTCTAACCCCTCACCTCAGAACCTACTGTCCCAGTGTCCATGTCTGGAACTGACAGGCAGCCCTGGAGCTGGCCCAACTCAGGAGACGGGCAAACACACACCAAATTGCGTTTAGCCAAAGTCACTTTCTTCTGAGTTTTTTTTCCTTTTGTAACCCAAATCAAATTTCGACTCCCTTAATCTTTTGTATCGTATGTCATTTTTCATTTTCTCATGAGTCACTAACCATAAACATTTACCCTTCTCAACGTATGAGTGTTGCTTTGTTACACAATAGGTACTACCACAGTTAAGCTATCAAATTTTGGTAGATAACATAACTAGATACGTATGAGGCTGACATATGATTAAGATTTTGAGGGGCTTATAGGTTGAATTGCTTGGAGGTAGATTAATCCAAATCTTAACTAGCGAAAGACAGATCTACAAAAAAATTTGATTGCTCTTGCAAAAGAAGTAGATGTTGTATTCATTTAATATTTGATATGCAGTTTTTTTCCTAAGCAAATATTTGAAAATGTCCTATTTATCTGATAATTGCAGGTACAATAACCCAAAACACAATGGTTCTCTATAACAAAAAATAATTTAAAAAACTGATGTGCACAATTATGCTAGAATATTGGAGTCAAGGTTGGTCTATTACAAAGAATAATCAAACTAATTCCACTAAAGAGAGAAAATAATTTCAAGAATACAGAAACTTCACAGATTTCAAGAACAGGGAATGACACAGAGAGCTGGACTATCAGAAGCTTTCTATTTCTTCTATAGTGTGGTCTCCTTCATCCCTGATTCATATCCAGTTGTCATGATCTCTCAGTCATCTTTCTTTACTCCCTCACCTTATGCTTAGCTGTCAGACCCAACTGTATGTTAGACCACTCACGACTGTCATCTCCTTTCCTATCCTTTGGTTCAAATCCTTAGGAGAGAGAATTGGATTGGACGAGGTGACTTTCTAGACTAGTCAACTCCAGAAAGGATGGGAGGAGTACTGACACCTGCTGTCTGCTTTAGCAGGGCTGCAGCAAGAAACTTTAAATCATAAAATTAAATTGGATGCGATAGATACTTGATATTTATGGTGCATAAATACCACATATGTTCACATCCAGTAACTGGGTATTCTATGTTCTCCTGTTAAGGTCAGGGGAGAGTTTATTCTGGAATAACTTGCAGCCTGGAGATTAATAAGGCCCTTGAGCAAATGAGCCTGTTATTTAATTCATCTTAAATCAATTTTTAGATTGCTCTATTCAAATCCCGTGGGCAGAGTAAACCAAGCAATAAAGAGGATAACTGGAAGAAGTTTTAGCTTTGAACTGTATCTGTTCAATGACCCATATGGGGTAAGAAAGTTAGGAAGGAAAATAAATATAATTTTTTCCAAAAGCTATTTTTCTTTTAGAGCACTGAAGTCTAAACTAAGATGGTAGATTCTACTCTAATCAAGTCTTCTCAGCGTCATTCAGTCCTCTGAAGCTCCGAGATGACAGCTGGCTCCCAGGTCAGCCTTATGCCTTTGAGGATCAGCGTTATATTCATTGTTATATACAGAGTGATTGGAGAAGCTTTCGGAAGGGAATAGCTACTCAAAAAAAAGAAAACTTCTCACAAAAGGTCAATAGTAGTGCCTAGAGAGTCATTAAAGATTCACCTATGCCCATATGGGTTTCTAAATACCATTTCCCATGAAAAGGAGAAGCACATATCAAAAAATGGCTAATACCAGGGCAGGAGCAGAGAAAGTTCAAGGTGAACCTGGGCATCTTATTATCTCACAAAGCAAAGATGTCCTCAAAAATTGATTGGGTCATGTCAAAGGGACATATGAACTGACTTACAGGGAATTTTACTGGCCTGATTTGGAACCATTTGAGTATTAAAAAGAATGACAGTATTGATTATAAATCTACAAGTTTATAACTATACTTAAAACAGAAGAAATGCTCTTCTTTATTAAAAATGCAGCTAATCAATGTAGATGAAATGACAGAAAGAGGAAATCACCATTTGGTAACTCAACTTCCAATATAGTAGTGAATTGAAACAAGGATAATCACTGGATTCTAAAACCACTGGGTAAAAAGATATTGCAAAAATTCAAGGTCAAAATGTAATCTCATAGATTACTCACTAATAAAAAATGGGAACATGTGACAGCCCCATGATCAAGTGATCAAACTTATTATTATCAATAGTGAGGCAATCTTGTATTATGCACACTTTGATGTGATACATCATGAAATATTAAAAGGTTTTTGTCCAAAAGGTTTACCTGAGGTTGATCAAGTTTGTAGACCTAACTCAAAATTTATTGGAAACACAGAAAATAGAGGAACAAGTTAAATTACACCATGAAGAATTGTTCTACAAATCAACTGGCTTGGTTTCTTCAACAAGTAATGAAAAACAATGCCACGGAAAAAGTGAAAAAACAGAAGAACTGTACTGGATTCAAAACAATGGGGGACAAATCAAACTAATGAAATGTGTGATCCTTGACTAAATCCTAAATTTTAAAAAAATAGTTGAAAAACATTGTTGGAATCATTGGGAAATAATAGATAGTAAATGATATTAGAGAGTTATTGCTAACTTTCTTAGAAACTATTCCTGTGTGGAAAGATACCTTATTATTGGGTGATTTCTACACAAGTATTTCGGTTTGTGTAATACGGCTTGAACTTATTTTCTTATGGTTCAGTAAAAAAAAACAAAACATATTCACAAATATATAATGGAATAAAGCAAATTTGGTGAAACGTTAACAATTGATAAACCAAATAAAAGATATACAGAGTATTCCGTTGTACTAGTCTTTCAATTTTTCTGTGGTTTAAATTTTGTTTAAATTAAAAAAATTTACAAAATAATAGAGGTAAATGTTTCAAATGTAACTTAGAGTGATAATTTTAGAAGGTATTTTTGAATGTGAATTTTCTATCAGTAAATTGAAGTATAAATGCATGTTTATTTCAAGAGTAAAATGCTTCAATACTTAAAAGAATTTTTCTAGGTGTGATGGTTTTAAAATATGTCCACAAATTATTTGACACCACTTTAAATGGGTACCATTTTCAGCAACTAATTTAGAATGAATAAAAAAGTAATGCTATGTGACTTTTAAAGCTAAATCATTAAAATAACAGCTTCCATTTATCTGACTGCCTTTCCTGGTCTTCAGATGAATGCAGCATGCAACATTCTGGCCCCATCTTAACTGCAGCCTCAGAAGAATTCGTAAGCTAAAATCCCCAGCTATTTCTGAAATTCTGACCCATCGGAAATATGAGCATAATAAATTTTTGCTATCAATTTAAGCTACTATGTTTTGGGGTAATTTGCTACACAGCACTAGAAAACTAACACACTGAATCAAGCTAGTACCCCAATTTGGTAATATGCCTTTAAAACCTATGAAAAATGCCTATCTTTTGACACAAAATTCCACTTTCAAGAATTTGTTCCAAAGGAATAATCAGACAGGTATACAAAGATGTAAGTAGAATAATATTAATTGTTCCAAGATCGCTTATAATGGTAAACTTGTAAAGCAATCTAAATTTTTAATAATAGAGGATCAGTTACAAAAACTATAGCATACCCAGACAATGAAATAGTAGGCACCTAACTAAAAATATCTAGACATCCTTGACTGTCCGTTTATATTTAAGAGTGAGGCATTAAAAAGCTGATTAGCAGTTCTGTATTGGTAGAAGAGCTTACTTAACTGGTCAGATTCCCTTGGGAGAATTCTGGTGAATCCTGTATATTTCACTGGTCCGCTCTGAACCATCACTATTTAGGTCATTTTTCTTTAGGTTTATCTGTTTCCCACAGAGAATACTCCAAGTGGAAACTTGGAGATAAGTTGCTGAAATTCGAAGCGTTTAATTTGTGTTAACTTCCTTCCTCATTTGTACCCACTGACCTCAGATGCCAAGTCTAGTTCAACTCTTCAACAAAATAATACTCCAGTCTTCTGTCAGGGCGAGTATGGTAGACTCTTACATCAAAAGCCTCCAATGAGTCATGTCTCTGTGTGAATGAGCTTGACCTCTTGAAAACCCATCTCATATGGTTATATGAGAAGCACAGGCTGATTACTGAATGATGGGTGACCACATGCACAGAGAGGCCCTGAAACCACATACAGAATGAGGTCCAGCCATCCTTCAGCTATCCCTAACTGAATGTAGCCTCAAGAGTAAACTCAGATGAGAACAATAAAAGAACTACTCAACCGACACACAGAATTGTGAAATATACTAAATTGCTGCTGTTTTAAGCCTTTAAACTTTGGGGTAGTTTGTTGCACAGAAATAGATGACTGATGTAGTAGGGAAAGAGACAGTTAGTTGTGCAGAGATGAGGTGATCTGGGGCCAAATTCTACCATTTAAGACTTTAAACCTATCTTCTTCTTCAGCTTCATTCAGCTCCTCCTGCCTTCAAATTCCTAATTTCTGAGATTTCCAGCAATCTGAGAATCAGATTGTTAAAATATTAACTTAAAATCTTCTGTAAAGACCATTTTACCATGCAAGGTAACATATTCATAAGTTCCAATGGTTAGGATGTGGACAACTTTGGGGGAGGGCATTATTCTCCCTACCACACATTCCAAAGCATGGGATATCTCTATCTTCGTTTAGACTACCTTCCATGTCTTTTATTAGGGATTGAATTTTTACCCAAAGAGGGATTATGTAGTCATTCATAATTTAATTCTTGTTTGCTTTTTATCTGTGTTCCTACTGTGAATGGTATTTAACGTCTTAGGGGCTTATCATAATTTTTTAAAAATGTGTTCTTGTATTCAGCATACTTGTTGAACTCTCTTTCATATTTTTTCTAGGTAAGTGATCATATCCTGTGCAAACAATGGTGGTTTTATCTCTTCCCTGATATGGTAGTCACTAGTGCTATTTACCAAATATTTTCACTACTTCCTCCATCCTGACATATGACAGGATTGTATTTCTCTACTGTGTGAATTTTCTATTGCTGCTGTAACAAATTACCACAAACTTAGTGGCTTCAAGTAACCCAAATTTATGATCTTCAGTTCTGAAGGTCAGAAATCTGACATAGGTATCATTGGGCTGAAATCAAGATGTTGGTAGGGCTGCTTTTTTTTTTTTTTTTTTTTTTGGATTTAGGGCAGTGTCTTAGTCCATTCCTGCTGCTATAACAAAATACCACAGCCTGGGTAATTTATACACAATAGAAGTTTATTTCTCAGCAGGGCTCGGTGGCTCAGCCTGTAATGCTGAGCTTGGGAGGCTGAGGTGAGTGGACTGCCTGAGCCCATGGGTTCGAGATCCACCTGGGCAACTTGGCGAGACCTCATCTCTACAATAAAAAAAAACAAAAAAAAAACCGGGCTCAGTGTCTCAGCCTGTAATCCCGCGCCTTTGGGAGTCTGAAGTGAGTGGATTGCCTGAGCCCGCGGGTTTGAGACCCGCCTGGGCAGTGAGACCTCATCTCTACAATAAATAAAAAAATCAGCCGGGTGTGGTAGCGCACACCTGTAATTCCGGCTACTGGGAAGGCTGAGGCAGAAGGATCGCCAGAGACCAGCAGGTCAAGGCTGCGGTGGCCAGAAGCAGCCCCTGTGCTCCAGTCTGGGCGATGGAGTGGAGTTTATTTAGGTACTCAAAAAAAAAAAAAAAAAAAGGAGTTTATTTCTCATGGTTCTAGAGGCTGGGAAGTCCAAGATCAAAGCATTAATAGATTCAGTATCTGGAAAGGGCTCTCTCTTTGCTCCCAAGATGCCACCTTGTTTCTGTGTCTTCTGGAGGTGACAGATGCTGTGCTCTCACATGGTGGAAGGGAAAGAAAGAGATGACTGCTTCACATGGCAGGAGAAATGGAAGACTCAGACAGCTCTTGCAGCTTCTTCTATAAGGGCGTTAATTCCAATTGAGGGCAAAGTCTTCAAGGCCTAATCGCCTTCCCAAAGCCTCACCGCTTAATACCACCACTTGGGAATTTAAATTCCAATCTATAAATAATAGATGGACACATACACTCGACAGATAGCAGAGGAAACCATTTCCTTGTTCTTTCCAGATCTTAGATGCCACCCCCATTCCTTGACACATGGACCCCTTCCCTCCAACTTCAAAGCAATATGGCATCTCTGTAACCCTGCTTCCATTATTACTACATCTCTTGGTCTGACTCTCTCTTCTGCCTCTCACTTCTACTTATGAGAACTCCTACAGTTACACTGGGCTAACTGGAATAATCCAGGATAATGTCCCTATAAAGTCAGCTGATTAGCAACCATAATTCTTTCTGCAACTTTAGCTCCCATTTTCAATAAAACCTAACATATTCACAGGTTCTAGAGATAAAAACATGGATATCTTTGGAGGAGAATGCATTAACATGAGGTGTAACAGCCAGGTGTGGTGGCTTACGTCTGTAATCCCAGCATTTTGGGAGGCTGAGGCTGGAGGATCACTTGAGGCCAGGAATTTGAGACCAGCCTGGGCAACACGGCAAAACCCAGTCTCTGCCAAAAAAAAAAAAAAAAAAATTAGCTGGAAATGGTGGTGTGTACCTGTAGTTCCATCTACTCAGGAGGCTTAGGAGAGAGGATCACTTGAGCCCAGGAGTTTGAGTTTGCAGTGAGCCACTGCACTCCAGTCTGGGTAACAGAATGATTTCCTGCCTCTAAAAATTAAATAAGTACTATTTTTAAAAAAAAAAGAAATAACATTAGTTGTAACCATGTGACTTACTTTGGCCAATGAAATGTGAATACAAGTAACATTTCTCACTTAGCAAAAACATTAGAAGAATGTGATTCATCATGTTCTTCCTCACTGCTACAGTGATCATGAAAGCAGTTGATATAAAAATCTTAGCTAGTCTGGGTTTCTGCATAAATACAATAATCAGTGACCCACTGTCAATCTGCAATGGACATGTAATACAAGAAGAATATTATTTTCTTGTGCTGAATCACTGAGATTAGGGTTTATTTAGGTACCACAGCGTAAACTAGCCTATCTCAAATGGCCGTATCTTTCAATACTGACACTGTGATGTCTTATTGTGGTTTTGCCTTCATTGCCCTAGTGTCTCATCTTAGAGCATATTTTCATGTGTTTATTGACCATTTGTATTTCTTCTTTGGAGAAATGTCTGTGCATTTGCTCATTGTTTAATTAGATTGTCTTTTTGTTGTTGAGTTTTAAGATTCCTTTGAATTTAATTTTAAGAATTCTTTAAATCCTTAGACTCTTACTGGATATGTGATTTGCAAGTATTTTCTCCCATTCTGTAGGCTGTCTTTTCACTTTTGTTTTTCTGGTTTTGGGGGGTCTAAGGTAGGACTTCGGTTCAAACCAATAGCCTCCTATAAATTTTATTTTCAAATCTCCACCCTGAATAGGCAGATCCTGGTACCTATGTCACTGTATCTCAAGCTCAGATGCCCTCAATGTCTGCCATTCCTTCCCAGAAACATTTTAAATCTATCCTCAATTGCCATCTAAAAATACAGAAGCACAGAACATTGAGCAACAATCCAACAAACAGCATTTATGAGAAAATGCAAAAAGTCTGTCACTGACTCTCTCAACTCTGTTCGTTCATTCATCAGGATGTGGCATGATCTAGTGAGATTATATATATTAAGTCATTCTTGGGATAGGAAACAAAATTAACAAAATATAGCATGTTTGTCCCTTATCTTTTTTGAGTGTTATATACCAGTTTTTTTAAAAGGTTCCTTATTTTAGAATGTCAGCTTCTGGCCACATATCCGCTGAGCTTTTAAGTTCCATGGTCCATCACAGGACCACAGATATAAGGAATAAAATATTGTAACATTTAAAATAAGTAATTGTGTTATAAAGAATTACAGTTATGCACCCAAGGCACAGAAACAATAACAGAAAAAAAATATGCCTTAGTAGACAGAGAATGTTCACAGAATGAATTGAGTTTTCTGAGGGAGAGAGTCTGTGCCCCAGGCAGCCCCAGGCAGTGGTTCTTGTCTGGGTTGCAACTGTACCCCCTCCCGCAATCCCACCCCTGCCTATCTTCTCTCAGACCAGAGTACGGATGCATAGGCCCATAAAGAGAGGCATGTGAGAAGGCTTTTCCAGAACAATTCTCAATGTCACCGTGTAATCTTGTCTGAGATACCAAATGGTGCTCCTCCCATGAATGATTTTCTGTGGTCCTAGGGGCCTAGCTCACTGTGTAAGCGGAAACCCCTGGCATGAGTTTCCAAACTGACTAGCCCCAGTCCATCTTTGAAATCCACACCATAATTCCATAGCTTCATTCAAATGTAGAAATGTCTTTTGATATTGTCTTTTGATGCCTAAACATTTTTTATACTGATAATGTTCTCTTCACTTTCTTACTAGTGTCCTTCGATGCCTACGTTTTTTTTTATTTTGATGAGGTCCAATTTATTTATGTTTACTTTCATTGTTTGTGTCATATTTATTTCTCATTTGTTTTTGCCCTTTCTGGTTTTCAAGTAAAAGTATAGCTATAAATTTCTGTTTAAGTATGCCTATATTTTTCTAATGTTATAGAGTTTCCCAGACAGATTTTTTTAAGCTTTCTATTTATTTATTTATTACCTGTGCATGCACGTTTATTGCAGCACTATTCACAATAGCAAAAACATGGAATCAACTGAACCGCCCATAGAGAGTAGACTGGAGCAAAAAAGAAGTGGTACATATACACGATGGAATATTGCGCAACCATAAAGAAGGACAAAATTATGAACTTTGCAACAACTTGGATGGACTTTCCTTTTATTTTAACATAGTTGGTATAACATTAATCATTTGGAATGTATTGTTTTCTATTGTGCTGCATGTTGTAGAAGAAAAGACCGAAGATTCAAACTTTTGAAATATCACTCTTATCATTTACTGAAGATTTTTCATACAAGACAAAAAAAAATGGTACTTGCCAATATTCAGCCAGAAGCCAGAAACTATCACTTTCCAGTTTTTGCCATATGAATTTCAAAGATTCTTCTTTATTTGGGAGTAAAATGCAAAATTCTTCCACAAACAGCTTGTAGGAATTGCTTTGAGACCTAGTGGGAAGAGAAGGCATTCTATTCACAAGTAAACAAACATTTGACACAGTAAACTATATTAAATATACATTTATAAATGTACAAAGTATTTTGCAGAAGAACAAGTGGGAATGTCACTGAAAGTCTGTAAAGAGCTCTTGGTGGTTGTTCAAAGCAAAACACGAAGGATATTTTTGTTAGCTACAGTTTAACTTTTAGAATATATAACAAGAAATTCTATTCATTTCTTTTCACTTAATATACAATATATTTTTTAAAATATTCTGAGAGTTTTTTAAAAGGGTGTGTATGCTCTTAAAAAGAATGTGTATGCTCTGTGAAGTGCAAAGTTTTCTATACATCGAATTCTTTTTTGTTTTACCAACATCAATGCTTAGTTTGTCTGCTTAATCTTTCTGTTTGTAAGAGTGCCTTAAAACTTGCAATAAAATGGTTTATTATCTATTTTTATCTATAGTTCTAGAAGTTACTGCTATATTCCAAGGCTGTAACTAGATGCCTGCAATTTTTTTTGAGAAGGTCTCTGTCACTCAGGCTGGTTCTTCCTAATCTTCTGGGCTGAAAGGATCCTCATGCCTCTGTCTCCTGAGTACCTAGAAATGCAAGTGTGAACCACCACATTTGGCTAATTGTGTGTGTATGTGTGTGTGTGTTTCTGTGTGTGTGTTTGTGCACCGACAGTGTCTTCCTATGTTGCCAAGGCTGACATATAATTTTTTAACAGATTTTTTAAAAATGATCCCTCATTTTCTTTTATCATACTATAATCTCTTTTCGTTCTCTACATGTTTGCCTGAAATTCTATTTTCTGAATTATAGATATAAACATTGCTACCTAAGATTCTTGTAGACTCATATTTGTTTGGTGTATGCATTTTTTAATTTTTATTTTAATGTTTTTATGACTTTTTGTCTCAAATGCTGCTCTAATAGACAAAATATTACTAAATCTTTTATTTTTTCATAATTTTAGCCTTCTTTATGGCTGTGTATTATTTTATTGTGTATATATGCACCACATTTTAAAAATTCAGTCCACTTTCTTTTTTTAATATACTTTTTAAAATTTTTATTTTAAAGATGTGTGGTACAATTCAGGGTTAGGTATACAAGTGGACATAGTACAGGTAAAGTTTGGACCCCCCCCTTGGTCCCCGCTCCACCTGGTTTGAGGTCAGGTATCCTAACTGAAATTTTGCTCCCACCTCGCCACCCTGGCAGTCTCCCACTACTGCCAATCCCTTTCTTATAGCACTATGGTAAATGTTCAGGGTCTGCTTATGAGCAAGAGAATGTGGTACTCTGTTCTTTGTTTCTGTACTAGATCACTAAGTATTAGACTCTAAATCCATCCAAGTTGTTGCGAAGTCCATATGTTTGGCCTTCTTTATGACTGTGTAATATTCCATTGTGTATATGTGCCACATTTTTTTATCCAGTCCAGTTTCAATGGGCAGCACTGTTGGTTCCATGTTTTTGCCACTGTGAATAGAGCTGCCACAAACATGCATGTGCAGGTATCTTTTTTGTAGAATGACTTCAGTTCCTCCAGATATATTCCCAGTAGGGGGATTCCTGGGTCATATGGAAGGTCAATTTCTCGTTCTTTCAGAAATCACCACACTGCTTTCCAAAGAGCTTGCACTAGTTTGCATTACCACCAGCAGTATAGAAGCATTCCTTTTTCTCTGCATTCTCATCAGCATCTGTTGTTGCTTGTTTTATTAATGATGGTCATTCTTACTGGGGTTAGGTGGTATCACAATGTGGTTTTAATTTGCATTTCTCTGATAATTAATGAGACTGAGCACTTTTTCATGTGTCTCTTGGCTGCCCACATATGTTCTTTTGAGAAGTGTCTATTCATGTCTTTTGTTCACTTTTTAATGGGACTATTTTTTTCCTTTTGGCACATTTGAGTTCCTTGTACATACTGGATGTTAGACCTTTGTCAGATATGCAGTTGGTAAATCTTTTTTCCCATTCTGTGGGCTGTCTCCCTGCTCTCTTGATGGTTTCTTTTCTTGTTTTTGTTTAAGTTTGAATCTTGTCTTAAAAATCAAATCCAAATCTGTCTTTTATTGATTTGTTTAGCCATTTCCACTATTTTAATTTGATATATTAGGACTCATTTCTATTGTCTTTTGTGTCTACTATTAACTACCCTTTATTTTTGTTTCATTTTTTTTCCCTTTGGTTGTTTTCCATTAGAAAGTTTGAATAATTTTTTTCATCTAATAGTTACATTTTTTTTTTTTTTGGTGACTGTCCTAACTTAATACCCATACTCAGGTTTATTTATCCTGCTGATTTCTTAAAGTTATTAGTATCTACAACTTAATCCCAATAAGAAAAGCAATCTGACAGACTTTCAAGTCCTTGTAGTCTTCCTTTATGCCCTGCTTATGTTGATCATATTTAGAATTCTAAATTTTTATTATGGATAAATTTTTTTCATTTTCCTTATTTTTGGTTTTTAAAGATTTAAAAATACACCCAAATAAGTTATTTGATCACTCATACTTTCCATATATTTTTCCTAGATGCTAAACTTTTTGCTCTATCTCTATAAATGTTTTTAATAATAATCTTTGTGTGTTTACCTTCAGAGGCTGTACAATGTAAGAATATTTTTTTATATCTTCAAATTTGACAATTGGGCTGGTTATAAAATTCTGGTTTTGAAATCCGTTTCTTTTACTACCTCATACATGTTACTTTGTTGCCATTTTGCATCTCATGCTGCTTATGAAAACTCTGATGTGAGTATGATTTTTATTCCTTCCTGCTGATTTGTTCTTTTATAGTTTTTCTCTTTGTCTTTTGTATTTTTTTTTTTTTTTTTGAGTTGGAGTCTCACTCTGTCGCCCAGACTGGAGTGCAGTGGCCGCTCCCGGCCACCGCAACCTCGACCTGCTGGGCTCTGGCGATCCTTCCGCCTCAGCCTTCCAAGTAGCCAGAATTACAGGCGCGTGCTACCACGCCCAGCTAATTTTTTGATTTACTGTAGAGATGATGTCTCGCTACCCAGGCGGGTCTCGAACCCGCGGGCTCAGGCAATCCACTCACTTCAGCCTCCCAAAGGCGCAGGATTACAGGCTGAGCCACCGAGCCCGGCTTGTCTTTGGTATTTTTAAACTTCATTATCATGTCTGGATATTTCTTAATTTCCCTTTTCCATCTAAAGTCTTTCATTTAAAAAAATTTATTTTTGTAAATATGGGGTCTCACTATGTTGCCCAGGTGGGTTTCAAACTCCTAACCTTAAGGGATTCTCCTGTGCTAGCCTCTCAAAATGCTGGGATTATAAGTGTGAACAACTGCCACTCCTGAATCTTCCATCTTAAAGAAAAATTATCCAACATTATTTATTTAATGTTTTTTAGTGTCTCCTATTATTTGGATGTAGGCCCTTCCCTTCTAAGTTTCTTATTCATATTTTTGTATTGTTTCTTGAAGCTTTCTGGGAGTGTTCTTCTGATTTTCTGCTTCACTATCTTGCTCCTTAGTAATGTATCTCCGTATCTACCCACACTTATTCTAAAGTATCAGAATTCCTGTTTTAATATTCCTAACTCAGATGATAAATATTGCCCAGTGTGTGGAATTTCTGTTGAGACGGTTGAATTCTTCAACTGTTTGTTATTTTGGCCTTTGAGCTATGTTCTCCTGAGGGTATCAGCTATTCTTTCCGATGAGACCTACCAGAGAATACCCAGATTCTATGTCAGCCCAGGTGTTTTGAAGGACAGGAGAGAAGACAACTCACAAGTGGAGAGCCCTGGCCCAGCAGAACCCCTGATAGTGCCCTGCTGCTACACCAAAGCTTTCCCTTTGAATCTTAGGGAAGACTAGCATTGGGAATAGATTAGGCTGAAATTCTAGCCCTAAGGGTGTGGAAAAGTGATGCTGAAAGACTGACAGTGGCCTGTTTTCATGAACATCTTTCCCGAGCAGGATTTTAATGCTACCCTAATTTTGTCCTCAGGACACTAGTGTCAGAGGTATAAGGGCAGACAATGATTGTTTCAAGGCAATTCAAAAGAAAGGCAAATGCAGAATTTATAAAACTTTCTTCAACCTATCCTCCCATTACCAAATGTAGTAGTTCTCATCCCAGGTTGAACCATCCAACCCACATACTCTTTAGGACAGGATTTTGTCTTCCCAGGACTTTTTCACTGAGTGTTATTGTTTCTGCTGGTTCCTGAAATCCATACCTCCCTTTCACTTTTTTAGTTACTCCAGAACTGCTTTTGGGGATAAGAGTATACAACCTAGGCAGTCTTTTATCTTGGCAGAAAGCAAATATAGACATTTTTATAACTTTCAATCTATAGTGCCAACACAGAGTCCAAGAATATTGAAGCAATTTATACAGTTATTAGAATATACCATAGCGTCCACTATTTTGTACCCTCACAAGCAATGTGTATAATTACTATATATTTTTCTAATTCAATAGGAAAATAAGTGCATCTCACTGGCTGATTTGCATTTCTTTGTTCACTAATGAGGTTGAAATGTTTTCCCATGTTTATTGGGTAATTGGTTTGCTTCTCACGAGAATTGACTATTCATGGCATTTGCCCTTTAGCTCTTTAAGGCTTGGTGTTTTCTCTCATTTATTCAGTCTTCTATGATTTATTTTGATTTATTGTTTATTCATTTATTTTGATTGATATGAGGATTTTTTGTAAAGTTCGTTATAAAAGGTTCTCATAGTGTGATAAGAACGATAATAAAGATCTGGTGATATCACAGTGACAGGATTCTCTTCCAAGAGCTTTCTATAAAACAGAGACTTTAACTCTTTTTGGTTTTTTATGTGCAAATGTTATTATCTGTATAGATGCAAATCTTTCAGTATCTTCCATTAATATTTTATCTATTGTTTCTAAACTTGTAATTTATAAAAATATCTTTTCACAACCTGCAAGCTGTTAAATTATATTTTATTCTGATTTCTAAGCTTTGATATTTTGTTAGTCAATCTTTTAATACATCTGAAATGAATTTGGAGGATGAGAAAAAAAGTTTAAAATGCAAAAATTACAAATGGACTTTCTCTGTACCTTTTATCCAGTGAAATTATTAGTAAAATGGATGGCATAAAACCATGAATACAGGAATTGCAAGGAAGATAAATACGCTGTTGTCAAAAAAAGATTGTTCAGTCGAAAGAGAATAATGATACAGAGGAAACTCATAAAATGTCCTTATAGAGAGACTGTTTTGGTTTTATTTTGCTGTTCTGATGGCTTGATTGTTGAGGGAGGGGGTACAAAGGGAAATGGAAAAGGCTAGCTTATTTTGACTCTTTATCTTATTGCAAAATGGCCTGAATAATACAAAAGCCAGTTTGAATTGCTACAGCTGGTGCTGCTTAGACTGGACCACATGGAGTTTCAGGGATGAGCTGAACCATGACTATTATACTTTGCTGAGCTGATTATCCTTTTATTTCCTGAGGAAACTTCAGGACCTATGATTCACATCTTCATTTTTTAAAATTTTCCTTTGAGATACATATTAACACATTTATGATATATACGCTTTTATTCTTTGATGACCATATTGTTTATAGATTGCACTCAGCTCCATTCACCTTACCGAGACCTGTCAGTCACCACAAATGCTTCTTTGGAAGTCTTTCTGGCAGAGGGGAAAAAAATCACCTGGTCCCTTTTTGTTAATTGTCTGGAAAATAAGATACCTAGAGAACAAAAATGTTTTCAGCACCCTTCCTGTGTGCATTCTCCCTGTAGAAAATAATTTGCTTTATTGAATTTATACAGTTCTTACCTTCATCCTGGTGGTAAGTATTTATCAAACTACTCTCAGGCTTCACGCCTGGATAATTCTGTCGCTTGAGCTCTTTTGCATATTGGTTGTCAAGTAACTTAGTTCGAACTAAGTCAGTTTCCTTCTTTGTACCTCAGTGCTTTCATTTGCAATAACATGCTGTTCCTATCTATTTGAGGATTAAATTACTCAAATATTTTTGTATAAATGTCTTACGATCATAGCTAAATTTCATAATTGCAAAAGAGAGGTTAGAAAAGAAACAAGAGGAAGCATAGTTTTAGTCTATCTTCCCTAATGTGCAAGAGAATCTGCTAATTTTTATAGTGATCTTATCTGGCCTTTGCTTTAAATGTAATTTTGTTGTTATTTTGTTAATGTTTTACATTTAAGACCACAGCATCTAACATATATAAGAATTCCTTAAATAAATGAATGAATAAAATCTAGGAATTCAAATCCTATACTCCAAAATTAACCAAAGAATATATGGTAGCCCCACACCTGTAATCTCAGCACTTTGGGAGACCAAGGCAGGAGCATTACTAGAACCCATGCATTTGAGACCAGCCTAGGCAACACAGTAAGGCTTCATCTCTACAAAAAAAATCAAAAAATTAGCCAGGTATGGTGGCATATACCTGTAGTCCCAGTTGAATCACCTGACCTGAACCCAGGAGGTCAAGGCTATCGTGAGCCATGATTGTGCCACTGCATTTCAGACTGGGTGACAGTAAGACCTCCAACTCAAAAACAACAATAACAAAAATGGTAGTCTAAAATCAACCCATTACAGCAACTAATTTGAAGAAATTACATTAAATCATTAGACAGAGAGGTCCATGTTTTGTGTCAAAAAATATACTATTTACAAACTTAAAAGCTAATATGGCAAGAAAGCAATTAGGAACAGCTTTTTAAAATTTTGTTAGAAATAGCTGATTAATATACCCATTGAATGTGTGTAATCCAGATTAAATGAAGAAGAACAATGCACTTTCATAGTTCAAGGTTTTTTTTTCCTGTGTGGTAAGATCTGGTTTCTACTGGCCCTTAATACACAGCTCTAGAGAATGCACTTTTCTTAGGTGGATTTTACTCAATAGAAGCTGCCGTCAAATGACAGTTTCCCAATGTGGCAGAATTATAAAGGAAATGGGGGAACCAAAAGGGTAAGGAAGAAGTTAATTTCACTGATGACTGTTTGCATTTAATGTTCATTTTTGTTAGTCAGGCAACCAACACTTATTGAGCACCTGCTGTGTGCTAGCACTGTGTCAGATTCCATGGTAGCTACGTAATTGCCAAAGACACAGCTTCTTTCTATTTTCAAGAAGTTTGTAATCTAGAAGAGACAAGACGAAGGCATACCGATAACAACAGAAAGTAGGATGAGGTATGTGTTATGCACCTCAAAATAGTAAGAGCCATCTATGAGAAACCCACAGCCAACATACTGCTAAACAGACAGAAATTGGAACCATTTCCCCTGAAAACCAGAATGAAATAAGGAAGTCCACCCCTCCTGTTCAACATAGTTTTGGAAGTTCTAGCCAGAGCAATCAGACACGAGAAGGAGATCCAGGGTATCCAAATAGGAAAAGAGGAAATCAAGTTATCTCTCTTTGCAAACGACATGATTCTATACCTCAAAAACCTAAGAGAATCTGTCAAAAACCTCCTTGCACTGATAAAGGACTTTGGCAAAATCTCAGGGTATAAATAAGTGTGCACAAGTCAGTCGCGTTACTATACAGCAACAATAAACAAACAGAAATCCAAATAAAAAGCACAATCCCATTCACAATAGTCACACACACAAAAAATACTTTGACATCTTCCTAACCAGAAAAGTCAAAGACCTTTACAACAAAAACTACAAAACACCGATCAAAGAAATCAAAGAAGACACAAATGGAAAAATATTCCACGCTCATGGATTGGAAGAATCAGCATTGTTAAGATGTCCATCCTGCTCAAGGCAATCTACAGATTTAACACAATACCCGTTAAATTACCAGCAGCATTCTTCTCAGACCTGGAAACGACAATACAGGGATTCATATGGAAACATAAACGACCATGAACAGCCAAAACAATCCTCAACAACAGCAACAACAACAACAAAAATAGGAGGCATCACACTCTCAGACTTTAAGCTTTACTATAAAGCTACAATAATCAAAACAGCCTGGTATTGGTATAAGAACAGGCATATAGACCAATGGAACAGGATAGAGATTCCAGAAGCAAAACCTCAATTTCTCAACCAACTCATCTTTGACAAAGCCCCCACCAACAACCATTGGGGAGAGGAGAACTGATTCAGTAAATGGTCCTGGGACAACTGGCTGACCACATGCAGAAGTTAAAAACAAGATCCCTACCTATCACCATACACAAAAATCAACTCTAAATGGATCAAAGACCTAAACGTAAAAACTCAAACTATAAGAACCTTAGAAAATGCAGGTGACACCCTTATGGAAATTATTCCTGATCAAAACCCCAAGTGCCCATGCCATAAGAGATAAAATAAACCAATGGGACCTCATCAAACTGATGAACTTCTGCAAAGTCAAAGAAACCATTGAGAGAGCAGGGAGACAGCCCACAGACTGGGAAAAAAATTTGCCAACTGTATATCAGACAAGGTCTAACATCTAGGATCTACAAGGAACTCAAACGTGCTGAAAAGAAAAAGACAAACAGCCCCATTACAAAGTGGGCAAAACATATGAATAGACACTTCTCAAAAGAAGATGTATGAGCAGCCAACAGATATATGAAAAATGCTCAACCTCACTAGTCATCAAAGAAATGCAAATTAAAATTACACCAAGATACTACCTAACTCCAGTCAGGATAGCCATCATCAACAACTCAAAAAACAACAGATGCTGGAGAGGATACGGCGAAAAGGGGAACACTTCCACACTGCTGGTGGGAGTATAAACTAGTACAACCTCTGTGGAAAATGGTGTGGCAATTCCTAAAAGATCTAAAAATAGACCTCCTATATGACCCTGCAATTCCCCTACTGGGAATAAACCCAGAGGAACGCAAATCACTCTACGAAAAAGATACCTGCGTGTACGTGTTTATTTCATCATTACTCATAATAGCAAAAAACATGGGACCAACTGTACTGCCCATCGAAAGAAGATTGGATAAAAAAAATGTAGTACATTTACATGATGGAATATTATGCAGCCATAAAAAAGGACAAAATTATGAACTTCACAGCAACTTGGATGGACCTAGAAGCTGTAATACTGAGTGATCTATCACAAAGAACTGAGTATCACATGTTCTCACTCATAAGCCGACCTTGAACAACTATTGTAATGCTGTGAGATGGGAAGTGGCAGTGGTGGGAAACTGCCAGGGGGGAGTGCATTTAATAAAAGAAAGTAGGATGAGTTAAAAGTTATGTCTTCACACATTCTTTCATCCTCAAATTCCTTTCCTCCCTTTGTGTGTGTGTGTGTGTGTGTGTGTGTGTGTGTGTGTGTGTGTGTGTGTGCCAGAGTCTTCTTCTGTCTCCCAGGCTGGAATGCAGTAGCACACTCATGGCCATCCCAGTGTCCACCTGTTGGGGTTCCAGCGATCCTTCTGCCTCAGCCTTCCAAGTAGCCTGAACTACAGGCGAGCACTACCACACCCAGCTAATTTTTTAATTTTATTTTACTGTAGAGACAAGGTCTTGCCAAGATGCCTGGGCTGATCTCGAACCCACGGGCTCAGGCAATCCACTCGCCTTGGCCTCCCGAAGTGCTGGGATTACAGGCTGAGCCACCAAGTCTAGCATATTTTTTTTTCTTAATGTTATGCTAAACATGCTCTTACCTCCACCGTTCCTCTAAAATTGCTTTCATACAGGTCACCAGTTACCATTTATTAAATCTAGAGGCCACTTCTCAGTCCTCATCTGGCCTACTAACAGCACTTGTCACAATCCATCAGTCTCCCTTGAAATACTGGCTTCTCCTACCTCCCCAGACAGCACACTGTCTTGGCTGTACTCCTCTCATACTCCACTCTGTCTTTACTGTTCCTCTTCTCTTAGATTTTTTTCAATGAAAGTGTTCCAGAAGTTGGTCGTCAACCCTCTTTTCTCTGTCTACATTCACTCCCCCTTGATCTCCTCCAGGCTTATCACTCTAAAACTACCCTCTTGCTGATGACTCTCAAATTGATTGTCAACCTAGACCCCTTTCTGAGCTTGTGATTCATATGTCTAACTAGGTTCTTGACATTCCTCCTTGAATTGCCTAATAAACATCTTTTATCTAATGTACCCCAAGCTGATCTCCTGATCTTCTACCCCCAAGCCCCCTTATCCCACAACTATCCCTTCTCAGTTTATGGCAACTTTTTCCTTTTACTTGCTCAGGTTAAAAACTTTTGGAGTCATCTGTGGTTTTTCTCTTTCTCTGATGCCTTATATATAATGCCAGAGGATCTTGTTGCGTCTATTTTTAAAAATGCAAAATTGGTTCTGGCAGATTCTCCTACCTTTTAACAGCTTTCTCCACTTATGCTATAGTCTCCCCCGACCCCACTCCACTGCCCTTGTACTCTAGTAGTATCAATCCAGCTGCCAGGGTAATTCTATAAACTGTAAGTCGGATCTTATCATCTGTTCAAAACCCTGAAATGACTTCCCTTTTCACGTATCATAAATGCCAAAGTCCTCACTAACGCCCAGAAGGGCCCTAGATGATGTGACCTCCCGTCTTACTATTCCCTCCCTTGCTCACTCAGCTCTAGACACACTGCTGCTATTTCCCCAAACACCAAGACTGCTCTTATCTTAGTGCCTTTGTGCTGGTCATTCTTCCAATGGGAACACTCTTCCCCAGGCATCCTTATGATCAACTCCCTCAGCTCCTTCAAATCTTTACTCAGATGCTATCATTGCAATGACCCTGACCAACTTATGTAATACTGAAAATTGTGCACCGCCATTTTTCTGTTTTCCTTTTTTCATTTGTCCACAGCATGTATCAGTTTCTAAAATACTATATAGTTTATTTATCATCTATCTCTCCTTGCTCGAATCTGAGCTCCAGAAGAGTTGTTTGTCTTCTTTGTTTATTCATTGTTCTCTCAAGCTCCAAGAACAGTGCCTGGCACATTGTAGGAGCTTAATAAAATCTGTTGAATTGAAATTGAATTCACTCCACAGACAGTTAATATACTTAGTATGTACTGTGTGCTAGGCTAGAGGCTTGACATTCAGCAGTGCCTAAAATAGACTTGTCCTTATTTTCATGGAACTTACAAACCAGCAGAACTGAGAGACTCTGGGCAAGTAATTGCAATGTGGTGACTGCTTTGACCAACGATCAGAGAGCATTATTAGGAATCTATATCAAGAAACTCAATGAGGCCTGAGAGTCAGAAAAGGCCTCCATAAAGAAACGATTTAAGTTCGAACTTGAATAAAATGTGCATGGGAGAAGGGAGGACAACAAGAGAGTTCTAGACTGAGGGAACAAGTTGGGATAGTACCACTGATGCGTGCACAAAACAAACATGCATTTATGACTGGGGTTAGGGAGGCCTGGATGATCACATTTTAAAAGTAAATTCAATTAACCAGGTAAATGCTAAGGACGATAGGAAGGTGGAGGTAAAAATGTACACGGCAAAGGGCCCAGTTAAAGCTTAAAATGAAGAGACAGGAGAATGTGACGTTTATATGATTTGTTTTGCCTGGAACATAAGGTTGGGTTCTTAAAGGAAGCACTGAAAGAGGAAATGTAGATTGAGCCAGAAGGTGGTGGGGAAGTCCTAGAAGTTTTTTGTGCAGAATCATAACATGACCAAAAACTTTACTTTAGAAAGATTTAATTTAGTTGCAGGGTGTAGACACTAAGAGCAGATGAAACAAGTGTAGCAGAGTCTGTTGAATCTCATCTTCTGCTTTGAAGACTTCAGGCAGGCACCTTGTTTCCATCAAAAAGTGAAAGAAAAAATCATGATAGTTGAAATTCACAGGAGACCAAAATAAACAGAAATTCTAGTTCACTATTTACTGTGAGAAATATGCCTGTCACATGGACTGGAAATGATCATGTTAATACACTTAATGTATTCTTTTTTTTTAGTTGGAGTCTCACTCTGTCACCCAGGCTGGAGTGCAGTGGCACGCTCATGGCTAATCAGCATCCACCTGCCGGGCTCCAGGAATCCTTCCACCTCAGCCTTCCAAGTAGCCAGAACTACAGGAACGTGCTACCATGCCCAGCTAATTTTTTATTTATTGTAGAGACGGGGTCTCTAAGCTGGTCTTGAACCCGTGGACTCTGGCAATTTACTTGCCTCGGCCTCCCAAAGTGCTGGGATTACAGGCTGAACCACCAAGCCCAGTCTAATGTATTCTTTCCATGAATAGAACGGAAAATCACGACAAGAAGCTCTTTTAGAATGTGCAAGAGAACCATCACAGGACTCGAGTTTGCCTTATGGATGTGAACTATTCCAACAGCCAAACTGAAGGAAGGTAATCATAGGCTTGCTCAGTAAACATGGAATCAGGATGAATCGTTGGTTGGCTTTTAATCGAATAGCAGACATGAAACTGGCATAGACTGCTGAGCCTGTTTTACATTAGCAACTAAGAGTTTTCCAGAGATTCTCAACCTGGATTAGAGTCTCCTGGAGAACATTGAAAAAAATACCAAGACTGGGTGCTACCCCAGGTGAATTGAATCAGAATCTTTGCAGGTAGAGACCAAGCATTAGTATAACATCAGTGGCTTTTAAGAGCTCCTCAGAACTACCATCTTAAATTGGTCCAACGATAGGCCTTGGAAGGCCCTTGTTCAATGGCCTCTGAAATTCTCTCTTTTGATACCTCCAGAGATGAACAGCTCTTGTCAGTCTGGCACAGCCTGGTTCCTTACACTTTTTCTTTGGATATGTTCATACATCCTAAGAGGAGAGGCTTCCTGTAGACCTTGGAGCAATGCTGCTTTTTAACTCACGATGCCTGTCTCTGCAGTTACTCATAAAGTGTTCACATTCCTTTTTTTTTAACGAGCCAAAGTTTCTCTCTTTTTGAAGATCTTGGAGTGAGGTAGTATCTCACTAGGGAATGAAATGAACTGAGGTAAACTAGCCTGGAAGAAGAAGGCAGGCTAGGAATCTATACAGTAGCTCAGGCACCAGGTTGTAACTAGGATGATAACAGTGGGAAAGGGAATGAAGGGGCAAAGAAGAAACGGAACGGAAGGTTAAATTAGTTGTGTTTGGTCCAGATTATTCTCTTTGTACTAGAATTAAAACATTTTACAGAGAAATACTTGAAGTCATCAGGGGAGAGGGAATTCATACAGCATTACAATTCGAAAAGTTATGTGGAAATTAATCTCTATTACACTGACTCACTGACAATCTAACCGCAGATTTTAATTGACCATGTGCATAATTTTTTCCTAATATAACTTTGAATGTGTCACCCTTTTTCTGTTCCTGAGTTATATATCATATAGCAACTAGATGATTAGGTCACAGAACAGAAGGCTGAGCTGTCAATAGATAAATTTTGGAAGGCCCAGCAATCACTCTTAATAATACTGGTTTAGATCACACATACGCAAACACATGTGCAAAATAAACCTGAATAACCCAGTGCCACATTGAAGATGATTTCTGATCTGGTGACATTAAATAATTTTGCAGCCCTTGAGTTTTCTTTGCATATGCAGGCAAGTAAAAAGTGAATAAATGAAATAAAATTTTTTTTAAAAATTAACTCCCCCCCACCCAAAATGAGTGTCTCCTAACCTCTCCAACATTTCCTTTACAGAAAAGGACTATAGTTGCTTGATTTACATCATTGTTCCCAGAGATATTTAAAGGTAACATGTTGTTTACCTAGTTGCTTTCATGTTTTTCCCTGTGTTCAAGGATATAGCACAGTCACATGACTATCTAAACAGCTACCCTGCTGGGTTAATAATAGCCAGCACACACATTATTTCATTTTAAAAGTTTCCTCTTTCAGTATCGGGATTCAGTGACAACTATTTAAATTATAAAGTAAACCAAATTGAAAAGTTTTTTAAGAGGTGTGAAATACAATATTGAAAAGTTTAGAAAACTGAGCAGTTGCCCAGTTTTAAACAATAGTACCTTGAGATCATTGGTTTTAAAAAGTCACACATATTTACAGTATATAGAGAATATATTACATGTTTTCTGAGGGCACTGAGGATTTTGTCAAAGTTACACAGCAAGCCTTGGGGAATGAACCTCTTGAAACACAGTATCATCCAGTGCAAATTCCTATGGGGCTTGGACTTCAGTCAATCTCAGTGAATCTAGAATACTGAAAGTAATAGATACTCCGGAGTGTTTGCTCTATACCTGCTGTCTTCATTTGCAACAGTCAACTTTTGCTGCAATAAAACATTCCCCAAGCCTCAGAGGCTTTCAACAACAAATGCGTATTTCAGCCTTCAGATCTGCACGATGACCGTGGCTCATCTGGCATAGTCCTGGTTCTTGCTGAAACGTCTGTGCTCTCTGTCTCTCGATCTGTGTTTTTCATTCTGAAAGGCAGGAGTGCAAGGGAATAAGTGGGAACACACAATACCTATTAAAGTTCCTGCTCAGAACTGGAATAGTGTTCCCTCCCCCCACCCCCAAATCTTGGTTAAAGCAAATCACATAGCCAAGCCTAAAGTTGGTGAGGTGGCAACATCTATTTTCCCCACAGTGAACCATGACGAGGTCAGGACGAGGAGGACAAATTGTAAGAAACAGCGTGATCCATTATCCCATTTCTCTAAAAGGTAACAACCCACCTTCCTAGGGCTAGGGCTCAGGCAGAAATGTTGATCGGTGCTGTTGGAAGATAAAACCCAATTTAAAATCACAAGCGTGATACGATGTAGTCTTACCTCACCATTTGAAAACATGACAAGCAGACTGACTTTATCATACTGTGTAAGTAGCCTCTAACATGTTCCTCTCTCCCCATGATCCCTGCTCTTGGTATTTAACATCCTGGGCAATCCCCTCTCCTGGAGTGTGGACTGGGCCTCATGACTCCCTTCTAATAAACAGAAGACAGCAAAAGTAATGGGATGTCACTTCTGAGGTTTGGTTACAAAAAGACTGTTATCTTTTCTCTTTCTTTTTCTCGCTCTTTTCCCACTCTGGGGAAAGCAAGTTTGCCATATTGTGAGAGGCTAAGTTTGCTGAGATCTGATGTCATCAGCCAACAGCCAATGAAGCCTGCTAACAGTCATGTGAATGGGTTCGGAAGCCCAACATAGCTTTGAGATGACCACAACCCTGACCTAGACCTTGACTGCAGACTTTGGAGGGATCTTTGAGTCAGAGAAACCCAGCAAAGACTCGTCCAGATTCCTGACCCATAGAAACTATGAGATAATAAATATTTGCTGTGTAGTAATAAATACTGCCCTATATGAAAATATAGATAAGTAAATTGGCTAGCTTTGTTGGTAATTGTATGACCTACTATGGTATATACGATGATTAAAAAGTGATACATAAATCTAAGTACAAAAGAAAACTAAATATCTAAAGTCAATGCACTTAAGTTAAATGATTAAGAAGGACATTATTCTGTCCCATAGCTGGACATATCTGGAATAAATTTTGTTTTGTAATGATTTAATGAGGTAACAATATCTATTTCATAAGGGATAAGGGAATGATGATTATTAAAGATAAGGTGACAATAATGACATGTCAGCACTAAGAAAATTGTCCACATGCCTATACTTTAGCTAGACTATATCACATATGAACTTTCCTTGAAATTTCATTTCTATGTGTTTAAAATTCATTAAATTATCTGAAATTGTGTACACAAAGCTTCCCAACCTTTAGGTGTCATTTTCAGCTAGTAAACTTGTATGTATTACTCTTTCATGGATACAACTATATTTGTCTTAGAATTGCAGACCAGCTCTTCTATGAATCTTTAGATTACTTCAGGCTTAGTCACTTGCATAATAGAAGAACCCCTCCACATTTCCTTATTCATTCTTTTTTTCTCTCTTTTCTACTTTGGGCTACAACCCGTGCCTGGTCCATTGTTAGTGCCTAATAAATGCTTATTAAATGAATGAGTGAAGGAGCTGAAGTTCAGAGACTGGCAGTGCAAACTGATGGGGCATTCTAGATACTAATCATTTTCTCTTTTTTATAAACATACTCCTCAGTGTCCCTGGGTCATATTATATAGACTGTAAAAATTAAACCATGAATATGATAGACTCTAAAACCATCCAAGTTGTTGTGATCTATCACAGAAACAAAGAAATGAGTACCACATGTTGTCACTCATAATAGGACCCTGGACATTTGTTATAATACTACACGAAAGAGATTGGCAGTAGTGGGCCACTGCCAGGGAAGGGAGGGAAGGGGGAGCACATAGCACTAATAAGAATACCTAATCTCAAACCAGGCAAAGTGAGGACCAATGGGAGACCCAGCTTCACCTCTATGATGACCACTTATGTACCCAACCCTGAATTGTATCGCACATCTTTAAAATATTTTTTAAAAATTATATTCCAGGCTGGGCTCGGCGGCGCAGCCTGCAATCCCGCTGGGAGGCCAAGGTGAGTGGATTGCCTGAGCCCGTGGGTTCAAGACCCACCTGGGCAACTTGGTGAGACCTCACCTCTACAATAAATAAAAAAAATTAGCCGAGCGTGGTAGCACACGCCTGTAGTTCCAGCTACTTGGAAGGCTGAGCGGAAGGATCACCAGAGCTCAGCAGGTCGAGGCTGCAGTGGCCAGGAGCGTGCCACTGCACTCCAGTCTGGGCGACTGAGTGAGACTCCAACACACACACACACACACACACACACACACACACACACACACAAAATTACATTCTGGTAAGGAGTCAAAAAAATTAAACCATGAATATGAGATTTTTCTAAATAATACACAACATTCCACTATGTATTTGAAATCCTGGTGTCCTTTTTCTGTTCTAAAGATCTTGTATACACTATAAAGTTCATTTAACTGACTTCCTCTGATAATTCTCTCCTGGTTCACGCTACTCTCCTTCCTTTGTCTGTAGGCAATTTCTTGTTGGAATTGCCTTGGGTGAAAGTTATTATTGTTAGACAATTATTTTTTTTTTAAAAAGTTAATGTTCTCAGCAATCAAAAGACCAATAAATGCAATGCACAGGGTGCACAGGGTGTACAAATTAAATTAGCAACAGCAGGTCCTTCCATATTATTTAGCTTTGCTATCATCAAGTAGTTTCTGTAAAAGAAAAAAAAAAAAGTTGCCATTTAGATAATTTGTGGAGTACTTTGTTACCTGGTCTCCTTGACCAAGTTACTTTCCATTCTTTGCACATACCAATCGCTGTCAGACTCCATGTCAGTTTCTCTTGCCTAGAATAATTTTTCCCAGTCCCATTTACCTTGCTGACACCAACTGCTTTTTCAAAGTTCAACTGATGCTGAACCCTAAATTCAACTTGTTCAGGGAGACCCTCAGACTGCAATGAAGACTCAACAGTCTCAACCATCCCCATGAGGAGTTTCGAAGCAAATATCACTGTGATAGTTGATTATATGTCAACTTAGCTAGGCTATGGTACCCAAACATTTGGCTAAACATTATTTTAGATGTTTCTGTGAAGACATTTTTACATGAGATTAACACTTAAATCAGTAGACTTGGAGTAAAGCAGATCGTCCTTTGTAATGCAAGTGAATTCCATCTCATCAGTTGAAAGACTTCATAGGAAAAGATTGGCCTCCCCAGAAGAAGAAGGGATTCTGCCAGCAGACTGGCCACCCCTGTTATTTATTATGGCAGTCCTAGTAAATGAATACAATCACCCATAGATCTCTGTTGTGTAGAAATGACCAGGTCCTAGTACCCACTGTCCTAAGTCCTTGAATGGGGGCTGCCTGAGAAGAATGTGGCCTTGACTCAAAAGCTGAATGATTCTGCAGCAAGAGGCTATCAGCCGACTATCCTTCTCTCTGCTGAATGGCAAGTTTTTCTTGAAGGATGGAACCAAGTAGTGCACTTACATGACTGCCGCACATGGGGAGCAGGAAGCGGAGACAACACAGAAGAAAAGATGAGAAAACATTCTGCTTCACCAACACACATAAGACAACTCTGCTAATGTTATAATTCATGGTGATGATGCTTGTGGCAGATTTGTATTGTGCCAACTTAGTTTAGCTGGAATGACATTTCTGAGAATTTCCTTTCTGGAAAATTCCAGGTTAGCGTGGGCCACCAAAAATGCTTTGCATGAGACAAAAAGAGAAATAAAGTAGCAACCATGTTCTTTTTATGCTCAGAAGGTCAGAGCAGTTCATGGAGCACCACTGCAGCTCACACAAACTATTGTTGATCAGCTTGTCCCAGTGGCAAGGCAGCAACTGATTCTGCAGCTTTCCGCATCTCCACTGAATCTCTTTCATCACCTTCTTCAGATTCTGAGCCAGGTACATGTTTAGCTCCTTGCCTAAAGACACTGTATTAGTCAGAGTTCTCCAGAGAAACAGAATGAAAAGAGTAAGAGAGACAAAGACAGAGACAGAGAGAGAGAGACAGGGAGAGAGAGAAAGTTTAGCATGAGGCACTGGCTCATGCAATTATGAAGGCTAACTCCCATCTTCTGCCATCTGCAAGCTGGACATCCAGGAAAGCCAGTGTTGTACTTCCAGTCTAAGTCTGAAGGCCTGAGAATCGGGAGAACCAATGAGATGAGGCCTAATTCAAGCAGTCAGGCTAAGAGAGCAAATTTCCCCTTCCTCCACTTTTTGTTCAGTTCAGGCCCTCAATGGATTGAATGATGCTCACCCTCATTAGGGAGGGCAATCTACTTATCTTAATCCACTGATTCAAATGCTAATCTCATCCAGAAACATCATCCTCACAGATACACCCAGAAATAATGCTTAACCAAAAACCTGGGCACCCAGTAACCCAGTCAAGTTGTTAGAAAAGATGAACCAACCCTGGCACCAACTTTTCCTAAAGCACAATCCTGTCATCATGTTGGAGGTTTGGCATCATTGAGAGACACATGCAGATTTCAATCTGTCCTCATGGGTTTTGCTTATTCTGTCAGTTCCATTTCATCCCTCCTTCTTCCACTTCATGTCCTTCTTCCCTTCTGACTTTCTGACCTACTGAGTTCAGGCTGTGGCTCTCAACACAAAAGATAAAACGGCTCATAAACTGTTTAACCTTTTCTCACAAGTGTGTAAGATCAAATTCCTGAACACATTTCCCTTATAACATTTACTATCTAGTAGTTCTGCTTCCTTTTCAAACCTTGACTGATACAATAATTATTCTTAGGGACAAGTATAGCTTAATTTATAGCTAACCTGGAATTTACCTAGGAATTGCTTTGCAAGACTATGGCTTGAGATCATTAAATCTGGGGGTTGCAAATCCATAGTGTGTGCTAGTATTGTTGTACACCTATAGCCATCCTTCATCTAAGGTAGACATTGCAATCAATCATAGTATTCGTTTAATATTCAATCATAGAATTTTTGTCATTACAGTGTTCTAGGCACCCCTTAAAATTTGACTATATTTAGCTTTTTAGTTGAAACTTGCTTTTGTTAGTAAATACAAAGGGTTCATATAATATAAATTTTGATTTCAGAAAGCCTTGAATTTTAATATCACCTTCAGATAATTTTATAGAAATCACTATAACATGTTTCTTCCACAAAAATTAGTTTAAAAAATAACTGGACCAAAATATAAGAAGAAAAAGAGAATATCATATTTTTGTCTTGGCTCTTCTAGTGGGTTGAATGGTGGCCCCCCAAAAGATATGTTCATATCCTAATCCTCAGAACCTGTAAGTATTTCCTTATTTGGAAAGAGTGCCTTTTCAGACGTAAGTAAATTAAGACTCTCGAAATGAGGAGATCATCCTGGATTATCCAGGTAGGCTTCAAATCCAATGACAAGTGTCTTTATAAGAGAAAGGCAGAGGGAAATTTGAGACAGGCAGAAGAGGAAAAGACGCAGAGAAGATGGGAGGAAGTGTAACCAAGGGGGCAGAAATTGGAATGATGTTTCCACAAGTCAAGAAATGCCTGCTGTCTTTTGTTCATTCCATTGGTAAGGAAGGGAATTCCCCACTAGGATTATAGGAGTGACTGAACACAGCACACCCAACACTAAACAGATAATATGATTGACAGCAGTTTGTCACAAATACAGCCTAGGGAAGATGATATCATCTGCTATGCAGGGTCACATAGGGGCTACATTTGGTGACAGAATGAACAACCAGAGGCTGTGGAAGGTAGTATTTGTAGTATCAAGAGAATGGAGTACCTCATTCCTGCAAGAAGATGAAGATGTGATTGACTTATTTAAATCTTTCTGTGGGTTGGCAGGGAACAAACCCACTACTCAGGGATAAATAGGGATTGTGCTTTCATAAGGAAGACTGTCTGGCTAGAGAATCTTATCTGTGGAAGCAGTGGGTGAGGGGAGGCTGCAGTTTGGCCATTTGAGGTTCTCCTGATTCTTTGAGATGGATGTCAAGGCAACATGGAAAATTGAGCTTTAATTTTAGGTATTGTTGTACACCTATAGCCACCAGAACCTAGAAAGGCAAGGAACAGATTGCTTCCTAAAACAGTCAGAGGGTATGTGACCCTGCTGACACTCTGAATTTGGCCTTCTGTCTTCTAGAGCTACTATGAGAGAATACATCTCTGTTATGTCAAGCTACCTAGTTTGTGGTATTTCTTATAGCAGTCACAGGAAATGAACACATCTCTCTACCTTTTCCCTAAAGTAAAAGAACAGTGCGTACTTTCAGTTGGGAAGCCTGATTTGGCTTGCATCAAGATCATGTGCTTAAGGTATTACAGAAGGAGCCAGAGCCATATGTCTTAAAAAGAAAAGATAAGCAAAATCAGATGCTCTCATCTGTCTATGATTAAAATGATAAGATTAACTATTTCTATCTCAATTACCAACAATTAGTCTTTAACACCAAATTAGTCCTTCATGTATAATATATGCACTGAGGTTTTCATTTCATATATGAAATTCACACTTTTTTCCTTTCAGATGTGTAGTTTTTTTATTAGTATCTTTTTGTTACCGATCTTTTTTGACCCTTCTGTTCTTCTAATTAATGATTTTGAGGATTTAAAAAAATTTCTCTGTTATTGATTTTGTGATTTTCTTAGTAAAAAGAGACAGGAGGCTTTTCTAAACTTTATTTTAATCATATATTTATGAAAGATAGACTTTTTCATACAAGCTTTGCAGCTTGAAATTTTTATTACATGATATCCAGTGTTTCATATCTTATTACATTTTTATGTGTATAGTCTCTTATTATAATGTAATTTCTATAGTTATTTAAAGCCACGGTTTATTATATCAAAAATTAGAGTCTTTTATTTCCAGTGTGGATGTATTTCACCAACATCACTGATTATAGTGTTGCCTTTTATATTTTTCTATTCGTTGAGTTTTTGTTTTTGTTTTTTGGAGTTGGAGTCTCACTCTGTCGCCCAGACTGGAGTACAGTGGCCGCTCCCAGCCACCGCAGCCTCGACCTGCTGGACTCCGGCGATCCTTCCACCCCAGCCTTCCAAGTAGCTGGAACTACAGGCATGAGCTACCATGCCCGCCTAATTTTTTGATTTCTTGTAGAGACCAGGTCTTGCCAAGTTACCCAGGCGGGTCTCGAACCCCTGGGCTTAGGCAATCCTCTCACCTTGACCTCCCAAAGTGCTGAAGTTATAGGCTTGAGTCATCACGCTCGGCCACACTGTTGAGGTTTTTTGTTTTGATTCTTGATTTCTTTGGGAATGATTCCTAAGAGAGTGACTTCTATAGACAATAGACTTAAATAGAAAATATTTTTAAGTTGCTATAGATGTCATAATATTTCTCAGATTTTTATACATTTTTACATATCAGTTATGAAGTTCAAATATGAAAGTTTCCTGTATTTATATTATTTTATTTACTGCTCCCAAGTTGATTGCTCTACTGTAGTCCTTTTACAATTTTGTTTTTTATCTGCAATATGAAAGGGAAATTAAATTATTTATATACGCATATATACCTTCCCAATTTATTTCATTAGAAAAGTTGTATATATGTGTTTTTCATAGTTTTTTGATATAAGCATCATTTTTAAAAAGCTTTATTGAGCTATAATTCACATATCATTTAAATTCTACCTTTCAATGGTTTCTGAATTGTGTCTTTAATCCATGATTAATTTGTTATGTAGGACTCCTCTTTAAACATGGAAATGTCAGTGAGTAGTGCATGGAGGATTGGGAACCAACTCAGCAGAGCTGAAGAAGCTGTAACCTAGGATCTGCAGAGGAGTTATCAAAGTGAGGGAAACATTTTGCCCTTAGACCACAAAGCACTCACTGAAGAACACAGATGTGAGAGTTTGGCAAAGGCTGAGGCTCAAACGGGCTTCTCTGTGGAGGAGACCCAAATACCCCCAATCTAGAGGAAATGTATGGCTCTAAAACAGGGAAAGTAAGTGACAACCTGTACACCAAATGGTAGAATCTATAATGTCCTTCATCCACTCCCCTAGGTGCCAGAAGCCAAGATAACACACATGCATGTGCACATACACACATATATGCATTCACACATGCAGGCACGATGAACGGGAGATTTGATTTCTAAAAAAACAGAATACCCCAGGAACAAAGACTTCCACAATAAGCATTTAGTGGTTTCCCAATACAAATCTGTCAAGGCCCACACAACTCACAGAGCTTCAACTAAGATTTTTGCTGGCTGGGCTCAGTGGCTCAGCCTGTAATCCCAGCACTTTGGGAGGCTGAGGCGAGTGGATTGCCTGAGCCCGAGGTTTGGAGACCAGAACTGGCAACTTGGCGAGACCTCGTCTCTGCAATAAATAAATAAGTAAATTAGCCATGTGTGGTAGCGTGGGCCTGTAGTTCCAGGTACTTGGAGGGCTGACGCGGAATGATCGCCTGAGCCCAGCAGGTGGGTGCTGGAGTGGCTGTGAGCATGCCACTGCACTCCAGCCTGGGGAACGGAGTGAGACTCCAACTCAAAAAAAAAAAAAAAAGATTTTTGCTGCTTTACATTTCAATATGAACAGAATCAAAGATCATCAGGCATTTAAGGAAAGTTCTAATATGAGAGGAACTAAAATACACACACACACACACACACACAAACTTGGGAAAATGGAAGAGACACATACAATGAGGAACAAAAGAACTTCAAGGAGAACAAAACCCTATGGAAGTAAAGAAGCATACATTTGATGGCTTGCTCAATAGTAAAAAATTGTAACAATTATTGTATCACAATTATACATATAATTATAATAATATAAAGGCAGACTGAATAAGGTATTATAAACTATATCGGGAGAGGAAAGAAGGATAGAGGAAAAGTTTTTTTGTTTTTTTTTGAGTTGGAGTCTCACTCTGTCGCCCAGACTGGAGTGTAGTGGCCACTCCCGGCCACCGCAGCCTCGACCTGCTGGGCTCCGGCGATCCTTCGGCCTCAGCCTTCCAAGGAGCCGGAATCACAGGTGCATGCTACCACGCCCGGCTGATTTTTTGATTTATTGTAGAGATGAGGTCTTGCCTGCCCAGGCGGGTCTCGAACCCGCGAGCTCGGGCAATCCATTCACTTCAGCCTCCCAAAGGCGCGGGATGACAGGCTGAGCCACCGAGCCCGGCTAGGAGGAAAAGTTTTTAAAAAGCTAAATCTTCTACACCATAAGTAAATCAATGGATAACATCTAAAATTGAGAAATCGATAATAGTAAATGAGTTTGTTATTTTAAAATGTGGAGAACCATATCAAAATCAACTGCTAAGCCAATCGTAAGCGCCTGATTCCAGGAAGTGGAAATGTAATAGGGTGGTGGGAAAGGCTATGTAAGGAGTAGACTGGTTAAAGGACTACCGCTTTTTTTTTTTTTTTTTTTTGAATCGGAGTCTCACTGTCGCCCAGACTGGAGTGCAGTGGCCGCTCCCGGCCACCGCAGCCTTGACCTGCTGGGCTCTGGCGATCCTTCGGCTTCAGCCTTCCAAGTAGCTGGAACTACAGGCGAGCACTACCACGCCCGACTAATTTTTTGATTTATTGTAGAAATGAGGTCTCGCCAAGTTGCCCAGGCGGGTCTCGAACCCGCGGGCTCAGGCAATCCACTCACCTCAGCCTCCCAAGGCGCGGGATGACAGGCTGAGCCACCGAACCCGGCTACCGCTTTTCATTATAAGCCCTTTAAGGTTATTTTAATTTTCAATATGTATTACTTTGATAAGGAGTCAAAATTAATTTAAAAGAGAACATCCAGTTGTAGTTCTTTAATTGGCATTGCTGCCTTTATTTTCTGAATGACAGTTTCAAAGTGAGACAACAAAGGCTTTGGGGCAGATAGCTATGTAAATTGGACCGATCTTTCGAATATTTGTTTATTTTATTTATTTATCCTTTTTGATGGATATGACAACATGAGTCTCGCCATGCTGTCCAGACCAAACCCGAACTCCTGCAGAAATCCTCCCGGTTCAGTCTCCAGTGTAGCCGGGACCACAGGTGTGCAGCACCACCCCCCGGTGAATTCTTCAAACGTTTTTAAGTTAACTAGCTGCATCCTTAAATGATCCTTAGATGATCCCTCAATGAGGGGAGGTGATGGAGCAAGTGGGAACATATATATTCTTGAGAAAATACATTTTGAAGCTGAAAACAGAAGCCAGGCAATAATTTCTACTCTAAGGAAGAAATAAAAAACTCAAGGGGTGGTAATGAACATGATTGTCTGGACATACATGCTTTGACCACCTAGAGGCTGTGAGGAGAGCCAGGTGACCTGACCCCTGGTCCTCTCACTTCTGAGGAGTCTCTGCTTGTCATTCAACTCCTAGTTCCTCACCCCCTTCTACTGTTCTGCTTTCCTTCCTCCCCTTTTCCTTTCTCCTGTTTCCTTTCCCTTGCTGCAACTTTTGCCAGTCCTGCTAGCCATAATATGACCTGAAAAGTTTCCTTTTTTAGTTATATTTCATTGAATAGATATGAGTGAAATGACAAAAATGTCTCTATTTAAACAAAAAAAAATGTTTAACTCCCAAAGAACTACATACATTATTTATTTGCATAAGAACCTCTGTCGATTTGGGGGAGAGTGTCAGTGACAATAATAAAAGATTTGTCATCTCTGATTTAAAAGAAGAAAAATCCATAGACGTATTTTCCAGCAGGCTGTGGCTTGCAAATACACAGTTGAAAGGTTTTAACCGACTCACATACAGACTCCGTCAACTCACTGTTCTTCTTAGGCACTGCACCACCAGATTTGGACTTAATCATTGGAAGCAGAATATTTTCCAGCTGATGATCTTTCAGGTGAGAATAGATAGAACTTTTGAGCTCTGCCCTTGGCTTTCCAAAACTGTCTTTGGTATTGGCATTTGCCTGATGACTTGGTCTTTGTTTTACCCTGCAGAGAACAGAATTTTCCAACAGTTTTAGATGGTAACATTTAATTAATGCAATTCCTGAGAAATATCTATGACCACTTAAATCTAGAAGTTTTAGGTTGTTTGAATGGTAAGCTAAATGCTTTGCTTTGTGTTTGGCAGGACTAAATAATTTTGATACTAGAAAGAGAATGATGGATGATGAAATTTTATTTTAATATATGTTTAAAATGTATCTATCTTCTCATATTCAAAATAACTATCTGAAATTTTCTCTCTCTCTCTCTCTCCCTTCCTCCCTCTCCTTCTCTCTCATAATTCTGGAATTTAGACTCAGCAGAATTTCCTTCTTCCCTTCCCTCCCTTTCCTACTCCACATTTGGGTTCAGCATGAAGTCAATCTTGTTGCTCCCTGGACTCAGAGCTCCCCCACACTTAGCGTGTATTTGCTTATACTTATACCTCACAGGCCCCACGTTTTAGAGTAGACAGCTACAACAAAACTGTAACAACTCGTATAATCAGGGAGGTGGCCGTTGCTAAGCAACAGAGAGGCAAGCAGGATGCCTCGTGCTTGGGTCTTGGCAGTGTGCTCGGAATAAAGACGCCCCGCCAATCATTCCTGTCCTCAGGGCACTGATTCAACATGCAGGTGCAAGGTGGGCTCAGAATGTGGAGAGCAGAGCTCGCTTCTCTCCCAGGCCTTCGTTTGCCTTTTCTGCCAGCGGAGGTAAACATTTCTTCCCCCCATACATTCTCCTCTCACCTCCTAACTGCTTTTAGCTCCCAGGACTCAGCTTCTCATTGGTCCTAGCTGGAAATCCTGTTTAATTCTTGAGATCCTGCTAAGAGCTCCCAATCTTAACCCTAGCCTTCGTCAGATGACTTGAGGTTGGCATCTGTATTTTCCAGCTTTCACCTGCCCTAATTTTACCATCACAGAGTCCCTGTGTGTTGGGCGCGTCCTATATTCTCCCTGGTCTATGGCTAACCATGACCATTTCCTGGCTCTTTCCTGCCTTCTACCCAGTTTCTGACCGAGAAGGTCTGATGCCAGGTCCTGACCCTCACTCCTCCACTCACCAGCAATTCTTTCCCATGTGCACCTCAAATTCCAGTGTCTACATCTCTTTGATAAATCCTGGGGTATGATGATCATATCTATTTATTGCTTGCTTAAATGTCATTATTTTGACCCTTTAGTGTAGGCTAGAGTGCATGGTCCTAAATAAAGGTGGATTATCAAAGAGTTTCTAATTTATAAATGGGTTTTGTTCCCCAGAAAGATCAATTCCTCAGACAAAATTTGAGTCTAGAGGAACATACATTTCAGTGTTGATGTTATAAGTTGTAGTTGAGCTCTCATGCTAGCCTACAAAAAGTCTATTTGATCCAAAATGTCTCAGAGGTACTACACTCAGGCTTTAGTTCAACTCTGACAAAAACTGGTTCTGGGAGGAAATAGAATCTGGGTTTTAAGTAGCGGTTCCTGAATCAAGGCTCTTGAGCTTCGGCCGTTAGAAAGGAAATTTCAGTAGGTGCTAACCAGGGTTGGTGGAATTCAAAGGGCACCGTTGGAATGCAAAGAGTTCATTATAGCTGGAGTAGGAATGGAAGGGTTAGAAGCAAACTGACTTTTGTTATTGCTCCCAGGAACTAAGAGGTGAGCACTCCAGCTGGTGGGGATGGGAAGCCAGAAAAGACAGTCTATTAAGAAATCTTACACTGGAGCTGTCGATACAATTGGTAAAAAGTCGCCAAACTAACTTGACCCAGGATGGTCATAGAGGAATTTACATCAAATCTGGGACAGGATCAAGATGATAAAGAAGAGTGATGTAAGGAGTGGTAAAACCTGCGGGAATTTCTGTTCAGAACCCTCTTTGGAGGAATTATTCTCTATTTCCCATCATACCCACAACCCTGTCATTGCCACTTGGGGCCCCCAGTGTAATTCATTGACTCTACCTGAACTAAGTAGATTGGGTAAAGAATGAACCTTTACCTTCCGAAAAATTTGATTTTAGGATTAAAAGCATTGAAGCAGTCTTATTGTACCTGGATATAAAATATAAAAATTTAGCATATTGTGCCACATGGTCATGAAACAGAGGAAACTGGCTTGTGGCAGAGAAAAATGAATTAATTTGCTCATGTATCTATTCGGTGAGGAGAAAAAGAAAGGCAGAGGAAGGTAACTAATGTTTAATGAATGCTTACTATGTGCTAAACAGGACATTGCACAGAGGCTGCTGAGGAAACCAGACGATGTCAGGAAGGGTTGAATAGTCAGTGGGGGAAGTAATTTGGTTTTGATGATGAATTCGGCACAGCCTGGAGTTAGGTACTGTAGAGCTACCTTGGCTTGTTGAGGTGTTCATCCAGGGCTCCCAGTCCTACCAATAAAGGACATTTCTCTTCCCTTGCTGAATGCTGCAGACCTAAAAGAACCTCCATGGAGAACTTCTGAGAGTTAGTTACTTAGTGTTTTCCATATGCACACAGGAAAAATTAACCATCTAGTATGAATTTCCACTGTGTACTCAATGGAAAACTGAGGGCAGTGTTGAGGATAAGAGAACATCCTGAGACAGAGTCCTCATCAGTTGATTGGGTGAGTGAAGCACTTCACTTAACATTATGCACAATCAGATGTTTAGTTAGTATTTCATGGTTTAATTGAAATATTCTCTTATAAAAATGTAGTCTTTTTGTTGTCTTCAAAGAAACACCATTATCCACATTGTATAGAACAACAATTATACTGACAAGACCACAGAACAATAAAATAATCAGGGATGAGTACTGTTATATCCCACAAAGATAAGGCAAACTGTGAGACCTCATCTCTACAATAAATCAAAAAATTAGCTGGGTGTGGTAGAGCGTGCTTGTAGTTCCAGCTACTTGGAAGGCTGAGGTGGAAGGATCACTGGAGCCCAGCAGGTCGAGGCTGCGGTAGCCAGGAGTGGCCACTGCACTCCAGTCTGGGCGACAGTGAGACTCCAACTCAAAAACAAACAAACAAACAAACAAACAAACTCAGTGACTCGGGTGGAGTACAATATTTCTAAACTTGTGTGATATAAAGGTACTACAAATGCAATCAATTTTACTTCTCTAAATTGACAGTACTCACAGGAATTGTTTAAATACAATTCCACAGTACTCTTGACTAATATGAAAAGATAACCCAAGAGACAAATTAACTGTCTGTATGAGCCAGGGTTCTCCAGAGAAAGGGAATGAATAAAATACATAGAGAGAGATATATAGAAAGAGATTCATTACGAGGGATTGGCTCACACGGTTATGGAGGCAGAGAAGTCCTCTTATTGCCATCTGTAAGATGCAGGTCCAGGAAAGCTGGTATAGTTCCAGTTTAAGGCCCAAAGGTCAGCCCAAAACCCCAGTCCAAAGGGGACCCAATGGTATAAGTCCCAGTTCAAGTCTGAAGGCCCAAGAACTAGGAGCACGATGTTCAGGGGAAGGAGAAGATGAATGTCCCAGCTGTAGCCAAGAACACATTCACCCTCCTTCCATCTTTTGTTCTATTCAGATCTTCAACAGATGGTGGATGATGTTCACCTTCTGACCACCTTCAATGGATGATGCTCACCCATAATTGTGAGGACCATCTTCTTTA
This sequence comes from Carlito syrichta, assembly GCF_000164805.1. Classification (NCBI taxonomy): domain Eukaryota; kingdom Metazoa; phylum Chordata; class Mammalia; order Primates; family Tarsiidae; genus Carlito; species Carlito syrichta. The sequence continues at coordinate 316,210 of NW_007248055.1, forward strand.
CTTAGTCTATAGCATTTGAAGAGATTCAAATGCTAGTCTCTTCTGGAAACATCCTCACAGACACCCAAAAGTAATGTTTTACTAGCTATCTGGGAATCCCTTAGCTCAGTCAAGTTGACACATAAAATTAACCATCATATTATATCTTATGATTCTACAGTCTCAAGACAAAACAATGAGATGCATTATTCCAAATTTCCTGTCCCCATGCTGACTTATCTCCTTCTAATGGTACACACTTAAAAAAAAAACCTGAACTTTCTCTGCCCCAAGACTGTGTCAAAATAATGTTGTTTTTAAAAACCTAGGCAACTGGCCATGGGCAACCACTGATCTGCTCTCTGCCATTATAGATTAGTTTGCAGTTTCTAGAGTTTTATATTAATGTAATCGGGCAGTACATATTCTTTTGTGTCTGGCTTCTTTTGGTCAGTCTAATTCTTTCAAGATTTATGCATGCAGTTGCATGTTCCAGTAATTCATTATTTTTACTGATAAGTACTATCGTTGTTTATCTACTCATTTATTGGTGGCCATTTGGGTTGTATCCAGTTCTTTCCATTATGAATAAAGCTCCTCTGAACATTCATGCACAAGCAAGAAAACAAACAAACAGAAAACAAGGCAAAAAAGAAGAATTGTCCAATAAAGCAGAAAGTGGCTATTGTATTAATTGGCAGTGTATGAATACTCAGGAACCATGGACTCAGCCCAGTGACTCTGTTGATCAGGTCTGTCACCTTTAAGTACCAGAGCAGAGGAAGTTGGTGCATTTGACACCAGGAGTCACTTTGGGTTTTGTTTTTTATTTTTAATATCCTTACCTTTGTAAGATAAAATTATGTTTAGAATAATCACATGATAATAATTATTTTCTTGATTCCCTCCTTAGTTTTAAAAATAATTAACAGTTAAAAAATATAAAATTTTAGCCTGGGAATGATGACTCATGCCTATAATCCCAGCACTTTGGGAGGCCGAGGTGGGAAAATGTTTGAGCCCAGAAGTTCGAGACCAGCCTAGGCAACATAGCAGGATCTCATCTTTACGGAAAATATCACAATCAGCCAGGCGTAAGGGTGCATTCCTGTAGTCCCAGCTACTTGGGAGTCTGAGGCAGGAGGATCACCTGCACCCAGGTGGTCAAGGCTGCAGGGAGCTGTGATTGAACCGCCGCACTACAGCTGTGTGAAAAAGTGAGACCCCCCCAACTCAAAAAAATTTTTTTGAGAATATATTTATATATTATATATATATATAATTTTAGCTTAAAAGATGTTATACAATTCAGTAGAATATTTCACATAGAACTAAAATGCACTAACCAAACAAAAATTTTATGCACTACAGTTTGCACTTGAATTCACAGTTTTGAATTCGAAACACAAATAAAAATTCCAAGTTGCTATATAGAATGGAAAAATTGAACTAACTGAAGATCTTTTTATTCACCCTTGCAATCACTTTGTCATAATCGCTTCTTTTGGATCTACTGTTTCAGTGCAGGAGTACGTAGCACCACAGAGCCACTCAAATGATTCCTAACCTTTAGGAGTTTATCACTAAACAAATGTGTATGACTGATTCATGGCAGGAATGAAGTGGGGAGAAATAATGGAATAACTGAAGATTCTTCTAGTTAAATGTAGAATAAAATATGTATCAAAATATAAATAATAAAAAGTGCTAACTCGTAACTTACATGTATGTTTATTAAAGCTAAAAAATGTTCACAGAAATCATTTAAACTTTCGATCCACACAATTTTTTCTCAACAGAATATTTTATTACTGATATTGTTTAAAATAGCCAACACATGGTGATAATAAAACAACAGAGCAATTTTCAAAATCAGCATTATTTTATATTTAATTACCTACAAAAATGCACCCTGTTATGCCTGTACCTGGGGCAGACTGTTCCTACCAGCCCACTCTTGGTACCCACAAATTATTTTGAATTGAATCATCTCTCCAGAACACTTGCACTATCAGGCGGAGAGATAAAGGTTTCCCAAAATATTACTGAGATTGAATTTCCTACTAGTTAGATTGGTGTTGGTATCAGATTTCATTTGATTTTAAGAAATGACTAAATGTATTTTTTTTCCTTTTAATTTTTTATTTTATTTTAAAGAGGTTGGGTACAATTCAGGGTTAGGTATGCAAATGTTCATTATGCAGGTACCCTTGTTGATGAGGTGTGCCCCCCCTTTCCCAAGCAGATTCCCACTACTGCCAATCCCACCCCCCGGCAGTTTCCCACTACTGCCTATCCTTTTCTTATAGTATTACGATAATTGTTCAAGATCCGCTTATGAGTGAGAACATGTGACATTCAGTTCTTTGCGTCTGTGAAAGATCACTCAGTATTATAGACTCTAAGTCCATCCAGGTTGCTGCGAAGTTCATGATTTTGTTCTTCTTTATGACTGTGTAATAGTCCATTGTGTATATATACCACATTTTTTTTATCCAGTCCTCTTTTGATAGGTAGCACGGTTGCTTCCATGTTCTTGCTACTGTGAATAAAGCTGCAATAAACATGCGTGTGCTGGTATCTTTTTTATAGAGTGATTTGAGTTCTTCCAGGTATATTCCCAGTAGGAGGATTGCGGGGTCTATTTTTATCAAAGATGACACAAACAAATGGAAAAATATTCCATGCTCATGGATTGGAAGAATCAACATTGCTGAGATGTCCATCAAGGCAATCTACAGATTTAACGCAGTACCCATTAAATTGCCAGCAGCATTCTTCTCAGACCAGGAAACGATACTACAAGAATTCATACAGAAACATAAACGACCACAAATCTCCAAAACAATTCTTAGCAAAAGAAATCAAAGCAGGCGTTATCACACTCCCAGACTTTAAACTCTATTATAAAGCTACAATAATCAAAACAGCCTGGTACTGATACAAAAACAGGCCTATTGACCAATGGAACAGGATAGAGATTCCAGAAGCAAAATCTCAATTTCTCAACCATCTCATCTTTGACAAAGCCTCCACCAACAACCATTGGGGAGAGGAGAACTGATTCAGTAAATGGTGCTGGGACAACTGGCTGACCACATGCAGAAGTTAAAAACAAGATCCCTACCTACCATACACAAAAATCAACTCTAAATGGATCAAAGCCCTAAATGTAAAACCTCAAACTATAAGAACCTTAGAAAATGCAAGAGACACCCTTATGGAAATTGGAACTGGCAACCAATTCCTGATCAAAACCCCAAGTGTCCATACCATAAGAGATAAGATAGATAAGTGGGACTTCATCAAACTGACAAGCTTCTGCAAAGCCAAATAAACCATCAAGAGAGCGGGGAGACAGCCCCACAGACTGGGAAAAAACATTTGCCAACTATATGTTTGACAAAGGTCTAACATCTAGGATCTACGAGGAACTCAAATTGCTGAAAAGAAAAAAACAAACAGCCCCATTACAAAGTAGGTAAAAGATATGAATAGACAGTTCTCAAAAGAAATGTATTTTTTTTAAACCTGAGTGTTTAAATTCATATCAGTTATACTGTAACAACATAGGTAACCTATGTGACATATTACATGCTTAAACATCTGTTTAAGTATTCTTAGACTATTTTTACTAGAAAAATATGGTCAAATTTTCAAAAATGTATAAAATAAATCAACCATAGAACTTTGCAACAATTTTTTCTAGATAATTATCTTACCAATCCTTACATAGGTATATATTTTTAAAAACTCTAAAGTAACTAAAAGTCATATAAATACTAATTTAAACAATTTTTTTTAACTTCAGCTTTATCCACCATTTCAGCACTTCAACCACTTTTCTTCTTTCCAATTACCTGAATATATTTTTAGGTGAATTCAGGGGACAGCTAATTTCAGCAATCAAATAAGTCATCTTAGCCTTTTTCAGCTCAGAGATCTTTACTGCCCCTGAAAGCCTTGGAGCCCACTAAGGCCACCTAGGCTGCTATCACAACGGTCCTCTGCTTGCACTGAGGACATCAGTGTCACCTCCGCAAAGTTGTTGCTGTCAATGCTGCTGCCAGTAATGGTGCAGTGGTCCTAAAGCTCCAGCCTCCGGTTTGGCTAAAGCTCTGAAACCCCTTGTGGACATTGAAATATTGGTAGTAGTACTTGAGAGACGACCAAAGTTAAGAACATGGAAAATTTATTTCAGGAAGAGAACAATAAAAGAATGTTCCCCAGGAGGTATGAGGAATCTGAGTTGGCCGAGAGGCGATCTTAGGCCTTAGAGTATAGAAAACATGACCATTTCTCCTGGTAGGAACATCACTCCCCAGACACTCAAACTTTCCCAACAGCAGAGTTCATCCCCATACAATTACCACACTTACTAATCTAGCAGAGAAAGAAGCAGAATCTTTGAGTAAATATCAGTTTCGATTAGTTTATCTGGCTATATTTTGAACAGAACTTTGGTAGATCCAGGTGTTACCCTACCTGTCTTAGTCTGCTGTGTGCTGCTGTAACAAAATACCTGAGACTAGGTAATTTATTAAGAACAGAAATTTATTTCTCACAGTTATGGAGGCTGAGAAGTTCAAGATCAAGGTACCAGCATCTGCTGAGGACCTTTTTGCTGCTTCTTCATATGGTAGAAGGTGAGAGAACAAGAGAGAAAAAGACTACAAGAGGATAAATGTATTATTTTATTAGAAACCCACTTCTACAATAACAAAACCTCTCCCTTGATAACGGTATTAATCTATTCATGCAGGTACATTTCTTGAGGCCTGATCACCTCTTAAGAGTCTACCTCTAAATACTGTTACAATTGTTAAGTTTTCAACACATGGTTTTGAGGAGACACATTCAGACCATAGACCCTACCTCTGCCACTCTTCAGAGCCTACCTGCCCATGGAGCACTCGTTCATTCTACCACACGTAACGGTCTCAATCCAAACAGTGCCTCTCTCATCTGTATACCAGACCCCAAGAAAACAAGTGAGAGTTTCTATTTTAAACTGGGACAAGGGGAAAGGATGAGTTACTCTTTATGACAATATCTAATTCATAGTAAAAACTAAATGAATAACAGTCTTTTTCTTTCTTTTGGAGAGGGGAGGGCTGGTTAAAGAGTGACTATTATACGTAGGTTGATAATTATTAAGCGTAGGTTACTGCACTCAAGAGAAAATCCCTTAGAGATTAGAAAAATAACACATTGGCAAATGAAACTCTAATCAAACTGCCTCCTCAGATGAAGGAGAGACCCCTTCCCCTCTTCCCACATCCAGAGAGTTCCAGGAAAAAGGGCGGGTCAGGAATCAGTTCCTGGGTTGTGTTATGATCCAGTATCCCACAGGAGGAGTTCGTTTTTGTTTTGTTTTGTTTTTGACATTCTTACTTCCAGAAGAGCTAGGAATGAATCTTCTCTCAGTTCAAGTTAGTGTTTCATGATGTGACATGCATTCTATGGAGCATTTGTATCACATTTGGGTGACAAAAATCACTTCCTGATGAAGTGTTATTTGTGTTCCTTGTCACTGATTAGGGATCCCAGTTCCCAGTTCTGCACTAGTTCAGTCATATGCTTTATGTTAGGACACAAACTCCTTTAACATTTTGCCATGGTGATGCTTATCCCAAAGAAGAAGGATGTAATCCAGCCATGTCCACTGGGCCATGCCACTTGAGCCTGTGCAGGTTAGTCACAGGCCAGAATTATTTTCCAGATATGTTCAGGTTTTGGATGAAACATGACACTTCTTTCTATATCAGATCATGAGTTCTATGTATGACTGCAGTTTCTACCCTATAGCTTCCTCAGAAGGGAAGCCTACTCTTGGGTCAGGGACCCTAACACAAGTAGCCACTGCTGAGAATCTCAGGGAGGATCTTAGTAAGTTCCCTTAGGGACTAGGATAATATAGGGACTTTGGGGTTTTTTTTAAAGACAGGGTCTTACAGGACTCAAACTCCTGAGCTCAAGGGATCCTCCTGCCTCAGCCTCCCAAGAAGCTGGAATTACAAGTGTGTGTCACTAAGTTCAGTACTAAGGAGACTCCTTATAATAATAATATGAATATAAAAAATAAATATGTAATTACACATATATATTATCCATGAAAGGTATATACAGGCATATAAAATATACAATTTAAAAGTGTAAGATGAATGTCTTCTCATAAATAATCAGAGGAATCCAAGAGTAGAAAAGTGAGTATGGCATAGACATTAAGACAATGTAATATCAAGGTCCAGAAACTTGAGCTAGATAGCAGGGGTTAAATTCCTACTCTACCCCTTACTAGCCATGGGATCTTACTGGCTCTGTAACCTTAACTTTTCTGTGCCTCAGTTTCCTCACCTCTGAAAAGGAGATAATCATAACTCCTACCTCAGAGGACGTTACCTGTGAAGTGCACATGACAGTGACGGGCATGTGGAGAGTGACCAGCACATGGCAGTCATTAGCATTAGTTTTGTCTGTTTGTGCTTGGGACCCTCTGGTGGGAAGAAACAGAGAACTACTCTGTTTTTCTCTGGGAATGAGGGAGCATTGAAAGGCTACCCATGGAAATAAGGACAACAAAATTAGACAATTTCCTAAATGATGCTGATTATCTCCCCAGGGCATTTGGGGTTTGCAGACATTCCCCACTGCCACCTATATGTATTAATGATGCTCCTTAGCCTGCTGTCTGGTAACGCTGCCGTTGTTACGTGTACCAACTAAAAAAATTAGTCACATGGCTTTGAATCTCATGTGTGATGTATTAAAGATACTGCGGTGACTGTACTCATTTGCAGTAGAAGCCTCCCACTGGAAGTTAAGCTACTGGCCTCCCCACTGAAGCTTCCAGACCAGGCTTTAAAGCCCAGGAATGATTAGCCTTTGCACAGTACTTCCTACTCTAACCTTTAAGATGACCATGGCCAGTGAACAGGGTACTCACCAACTGGCCCAGATGATCACTGTTTCTCTTCCTGTAGCTGATCCCTAAAGTAATGCCAAAGGGCACAGAATCTGTTAGGCTCTTCCAGTCACATCTCACAGAAAATCCAATTCAAATAAGTTAAAACAAGAGAGGCAACAAATTGGCTCACGTGACAAAAACTCCATAGAGTTGGCTGACCCCGTGGCTCAGTGTTGGAACAGAGTCTATCTTCTTTCTGCTTTTCAGTTCTGCCATCTGCGTTGTCTTCTTCATTCCAAGGCAAACTCTCATCCTGGCTTTCTCCTGGTTACACCTAGGCCTGTGCTTTCCTCCATATCCAGCAGGAAACAACCAGCTTGAGTCCAAGTTTTCTTTTTCTTTTTTGGGGCGTGACAGTATCTCTCTTTCTGTTGCCTGGGCTAGAGTGCAAGGGTGCGATCATAGCCTCAAGTGATCCTCTCATCTCAGCCTCCCCAAACCCTGGAATTACAGACAGGAACCACTGTGCCAGGCCTGTCTCAGCATTTAAGCAAGAATTTGACATTCGCCCTGATGTGATATGTTTAAGTTGTATGCTTAACCCTGCTGGCTGGTCTATCAGAGGGCATCCCTGGTATTGGGATTGGATCAGCCACTTCTGAATCTCAGGATCTGTGTAGATAAACTAATATGTGGATAATCTTAGAAAGGAGGAAGGGAGGAATGAATGCTGGTAGACTGCGACAAATATCCTTCATAGGGATGATGTGATTTGGAAATTGTAGAGGAATGTGCATTTTGAAATTCTGTGATCTTAGATTTGTGTTCTCAAAGAGTAAATGAGAGCTATAATGTGAACTGTATTATGAAGGACTTCCATCCCACCCATGAACCACTTACAGGAATCCAGGAATTTCTAGCTTCCAGAGAGAATGGCACTTGAAAGACACAGCACAGTTGTAGGGACACAGTTTCTTAATCCTTTAAGCAGCAATAATTCATCAACATCCCACCTACCATCACCATTATTCTCCTTCAGTAACTCTCCTCTCTGCTTCTAACCACTCTCCTTTTACTACCAACAAATCATTTTACTCTTTTTAGTTTTCTATATGCTTAGTCATGTATCATGCGGCCTTAAAACTTATAAACCACAATTTCTGCTTTCTTATGAACCCTGTTTTCTCATAACCTCTTCATGTGTGTCTTTTCGGATTCCACTCTATCTACTAATTGCTCAATTCTGCCAGTTTCAGGGAGCTACCTAGTCAGAAAATCCTACATCTGGGCTTTGAAAACTGGATAAGATTTTCTTTGTCTCCAAAGAAAGAACTGTGGCATTTCTTAGAAAAACACACATTTATATATTCATTAGAGCAAGAGAGTGGGTTAGAGATAAACAAGAGAGAAATAAAGTTGGAAAAGTAGAGTGGCATTGATAACGCAAGCTTTGGAAATAAGGATCAGTTGAAGGCTTCTAAGCAAAGCAGTTATCTGGCCTCTTCATTATTTCTATGGCTAAGTCAGCTTTATTTGAACCCTTATCTTCTTTTACCCAACAGCCAGATATTTCTTGTCCCTGACTCTCTTCACTTTTTCTATCATTCCAATTCTGGATAAACCCTATTGGGCTAGAAACTAGACCGCGAGACATACCATTTGCCTTTGTCCTACTAAGAAGTTATACGAGCAGTTTTCAACCCCATCAGACTCAATGTCCCCATTTTATAAAACATATTTCTATAATTCTTCCTTTGTTATCTTGAAATAAAAATTATATAAAATATGATGTATCGCCCACAGACTGGGAGAAAGTATTTGCCAACTCCAGGTCTGACAAAGGCCTAACATCAAGGATCTACAAGGAACTCAAACATGCTGAAAAGAAAAAAACAAACAATCCCATTACAAAGTGGGAAAAAGATATGAACAGACACTTCTCAAAAGAAGACATACAAGCGGCCAACAGATACATGAAGAAATGTTCAACCACTAGTCATTAGGGAGATGCAAATTAAAACTACACTGAGATACCACCTAACTCCAGTCAGAATGGCCATTATCAATAACTCAAAAAACAACAGATGCTGGAGAGGATGTGGCGAAAAGGGAACACTTCTACACTGTTGGTGGGAGTGTAAACTAGTACAGCCTCTGTGGAAATCAGTGTGGCGATTTCTAAAAGCTCTAAAAAGCGACCTTCCATATGACCCCACAATCCCCCTACTGGGAATATACCCTGAAGAACTCAAATCACTCTATGAAAAAGATACCTGCACACGTATGTTTATCGCAGCATTGTTAACAATAGCACGATCATGGAACCAACCATGCTATCCATCAAAAGAGGACTGAATTTTAAAAATGTGGTACATATACACAATGGAATATTATGCAGTCATAAAAAAGAACAAAATCATGAATTTTGCAGCAAACTGGGTGGAATTAGAGTTTATAATACTGAGTGATCTCTCACAGAAACAAAGATCTGAGTATCACATGTTCTCACTCATAAGTGGACCTTGAACAACTACTGTAATACTATAAGAAAAAGATTGACAGTGGCAGGAAACTATAGGGGAAGGAGGTGGGATTAATGGTAGTCAATATCTGTTTGGGGAAAGGGGGTCAACAAGGGTACCTGCACAATGAATATTTGTATACCTAATGTTTAACTGTACTCCACAATTTTAAAATAAAAAAATATATTAAAAATATGATGTGTCTACATACCTGATAGTTATGTGTCCCCCTAGAAATTAATAGGTTGAAGTTTTTTTTTGTTGTTGTTGTTGTTTGTTTGTTTTGTTTTTGAGTCAGAGTATCAATCTGTTGCCCAGGCTGGAGTGCAATGGCATGCTCACAGCCACCCCAGTGTCGACCTGCTGGGCTCCGGCGATCCTTCTGCCTCAGCCTTCCAAGTAGCTGAAACTACAGGTACACGCTACCACGCCCAGCTAATTTTTTTGATATATTGTAGAGATAGGGTCTCACCAAGTTGCCCAGGCTGGTCGCAAACCCTTGGGCTCAGGCAATCTTCTCGCCTTGGCCTCCCAAAGTGCTGGTATTACAGGCTCGAGTCACTGTACCCGGCCCAATAGGTTGAAGTTTTAGCCCCCAATACCTTAGAATGTGACCATATCTGGAGACAGGGTCTTCAAAGAGGTAATTAAGGTAAAATTAGTTTTTAGAGTGGTTCCAAATTTAATATGACTGATGTCCTTATAAGAAGAGAAAATTTGGACACAGGTACAATGAGAGAGTGATTTGGAGACACAGGGAGAAGAGAGCGATCTATAAGCCAAAGAGACAGTCTAGAACAAATCCTTCCCTCATGACCAATCCTGCCAACATCTTGATCTCACACGTCCAGTCTCCAGAGCTGTGAGAAAATACATTTCTGTTATTTAAGCCACCTGGTCTGCAGTACTTTATTATGGCAGACCTACCAAATGAATACATTAATTATATACATGCCATGCCTTTATTATAATATATATACATGGTATAATTTATAATAAAATATGTACAGTATTTCCCTAAGTAAATATTCAAGCATCACCATACCAAAAGACATTATACTTATACCAATTCTGTGCATACAACAGCTGCAAGGCACTGTGGAATGACAGTACAAATGCAGGCTGGCACAGTGAGTGTGCAGTACTGGCAACACAAATATAAAATCTTAAGTAACATTACCATCAGCACGTGATTTTCTGAAACAGTGAACAAGTCTTGGTAAGGTTCCAAATAAAAAAGAACAATCTTCCCTCAATTTACATGGTAGTTGCATTCCTGGAAAATTCAAGAAATACGTTGTATTTATTTGTAACACAGGAATAGGTTATAGGCACAGACAATTATAAACAGGTTTTTCATCTACATGAATGTCCTGTAGAACATTTAAAAGTCACAGACAGTTCATTTTTCTGTACATGTTGCAGGAGATCGGTCCATATCCCTCAATGCCAGTATGAGACTCTACCCTCATGACACTCAAAACTGTCTCCTTATTTCCAGAATATTCCCCAAAGGGGAGTATCATCTTTGTTGAGAATCATTGACATACAAGAAGAGGAGCAAATAAAAGATGAAATTTATGGCTCATTTTTGGTGTTGGGCCAGCCCCATCGCACTCCCTGTCAGACTTACTTCTGCCAGGAGGCAGAGCTGGGGTCTCAGTTCCTTGGTATCACAAAAGAGGCAAGGTCAAGCAAATGATAAGCATTTCTAAATTGGTTGAAAGCCACAGTCTTGACAGTGCCCTTCAGCTTCGTTTATTCAAAAGCTCTTTTGTTGGCTTGAACCTGAGGCCTCAAGATACTCCATGGTTGGTAGAATCTAGCAGCTGTGGGCATGGCTTTCTCTCTGTGTGTTTGTGTGTGCGCAGCATGTATTTGGGCATTAGAAAGGGCTGAAGTGCTGCTGGGATTGCTGTGACAGCCCCGGGGAAATCACCCTGATAAATCCCACAGTTCAGTTTCCTGCCCCTGTACCTGGACTGTTGAACATTCATTGTTGGAGAGTTTCAACCAGAAAGCTGAGGTTTTTGACCAGAACTGGGCCCTCGACCATACACCCAATCCTTTTGTTCCACTCTGCCTGCTATCCAGGTGTGTTCCCCACTGTGTTCATGCTCTATCTTTTCCATCTTCAACAAGCACCCAAATTCCACCTTGCTGTCTCCAGCTCCCCAGAAGATTTGTAAATTTTATTGAGACAACCAATAATGTCTAGAAGAACTTCCCTCCTTGTTGTCTCCAAATTTATTTTTGCTTACTTGTGCTGCCTATTTCTCCCCCTTGCCAGGGAACTTGCTCCATCGAGGAAAGAGCTTCCGTTTTCCCCTTTGATTGCCTCCTCTCTTCCCCTTTGCCTTGCAGATGACCTGTCTGAGTTAGAACCCTTTGGCTACAAGTAGTAGGATCCAACTTGAATGCGCTATAGCCTGGAAATGGGATTTTGCTCTAAGGAAACCGGTGTGTCTCAAGAGACCCAAGGGTAGGAATGCCGTGGGCCTCCTTCTTGAGGCCAGAAAAAGGACCATCTGAAAGGAGCAAAGAGAACAATCCACGGAGCTCTCACAAGGCCAGGAACAGTTTGTGTCCCCGCAAGTCAGAATGGTAAGCATTGTAATTCACAAGTACTGGGTAGTCTGGAGGTCGCTGTCTCAGCAGTGGAGAAAAACTGAGTCCTAAAAGGCTGCTCTAGTCCTGCCCCCCAAAAAGATTAAAAGCAAACCTGAAGGAATCAAACTGTTTCCAAGTAACTTAACTGCATCCCAGTACAGAGTTTAAGAATATTGGTAGGAATATAAAAATATCCAGTCCACAACAGGGTGAAATTCATGATGTCTGGCATCCAATCAAGCCCCTGGCCAAGGGAAGGAAGCAGAAATGAAGAGGAAGGATCAATGCTCTGTCTCTCTCGGAAATGTTACAATCTGTGAAGGTTATAATCTTCCCCTCTCCCATCTTAAGGCTATTATTACTTTCCTCTTTATGCATCCAAGCATTGCTTGACTTAGTACAAGCATGCATTACGACTGTTATTTTGAAAAGGCTTTGTGACCCAGTCAATCAAGAAAATGACACTGCCAAACAAAAAGAAGATAAAAGAAGTGTCTGCAGCGCGGCCAAACCGATCGGTCTCTTCCTACTTCCTCTGCCTTTTCTCTTTCTCCTTCTACCTCTAGAAAATTCTCACTTTTTCTTTTACCCGCACCTCTTGCCTTTCCAGGTTCTTCGGGTGAACACAGGTGCCACCGCTGCATGGCTAGTTCTTAAAGGAGATTTTGTTGCTCGTGTTTTATTTTAAAGTTGGCAGAGCCGAGTGTTTCACGGGTACTTCTCCAAGAAAGAACACACCCCGGCTCCCTCCCTGGAGGCTCAGCTGTCTTGCCGCCAGGCCGCCACCCCACTCCTCGAGTCCACGGCGGGGAGTGGGGGGGTCTGCCCGGAGG